>NW_022294203.1:0-2544 GCF_002776525.5 Piliocolobus tephrosceles | reverse complement strand
GTATATACATACACACATATGTTCGTATGGGTACTTATGTAGGAACAAAAACAGAAAACACATTAGTCAGATTGTGTTTAATACAGATTTATGTGTTTTGGGATTATTTTTTTTTTTTAACATCCAAAGTAATGGCTATATATACATACTTTTTAATGTATGGGCTTGTAATAAGCCAAGTCGTGGTACAAATGTAGTCTAATATTTATGTGGTCAAATAAAACCCTAACTGTACATATTTGTACATTTTTATTTTATTTATTTTATTTTTTATTTTTTTTTTTTTTCGTTCTTGTTATTTCACGAATAATCTACTCATTCAACATTGCAACACTTTTTAACACTTTCATACATGGCTTTTTTTTTTTAACGTACTTTCAAATAAAAAGCAAGGGGCTGGTACAGAATTTTTATTACAAGCTTTAACAGTTTCTACAAACTTTTTTCTATGAACAGAAAAACTATTTTTTAAATTGTTACTGTTTAACATAGTATTATACTTTTTTATTGTTCTTACGTTCACATTTTTTGCATGACTGTTTGTAGTTTTCATTGTACAATCACATGCACATGATGTAATGATAACATTTTTAGTGTTGCGACTTGTGTTGTTATTTTTTTTCATTTGTTTAAAATGTTGTTCGTTTGGCTGTTTACATACATTTGAGTTATTACTTTCTTTAAATGACAATAGTTTTTTTTTATTATTTTTGTTATTATCATTGGATAGTATGCTATTTGTTTTGTTACATGTATATCCCTTGATTTTGTTAGTATTGTTAAAAAATGGATTCATTTCTTCATTTAATATGTTATCACCATTTTGGCAATTTTTTTTTTTTTCACATGTACGTGTACATATTTTTAATGGTAAAACCGAATGTTGACGTGTCCTCTTATTTGTTAAAAATTCTCTGGTATTGAAATTTGACAAAAACAGTTGAACTTCATCACCTGCACTTGGTTTATACATATTATCATTTTCACTTTTATTAGTATAGCTAACTATATTACTGTTATGGGTAAATTTACTATTACTACGTTGAGGTAATGTTTGTTTATTCTTTTTATTTATGTTACAATGTTCATGTGTATTTACACATGTACTACTGTTTCTTCTATAAATTAAACTTTTCGATCTAGATAAATCATGCGTTTTTAGTCGTATATTATTTGGTACTAAACTAGGGCACCTCACAGATCCTTTATTGTTGTTACTGTTACTGCTGTTGTTACTGTTACTGTTGTTGTTGTTGTTACTGTTACTGCTGTTGTTACTGTTACTGCTGTTGTTACTGTTACTGTTGTTGTTACTGTTACTGCTGTTGTTATTGTTGTTGTTGATACTACTTCTATGACTAACTGCATCACTTTTATGATTAGATGTGCTACTTTTAAAAATCGTGTTGTAAATATTTTGAACCGATACAGCTCTAAATATAGTGTTTTTTTTTTTTATTTCTTTTATTTTATTAGACACATATTCTTTTATTGTTAGTGTCTTAGTTAATGTTTTTTTGTTTTCTTGTTTTTTTATTTTATCTACTATGTCCCAATATTTGGTATCAATATTATTACTCAAAAAATTATTTAAACGACATGACTTATTCATATTTATATCTTTCGTTTTAAATGAATTTGTATAATTTACTTTTCCCCTTCTATCAATTCTTTTGTTTTTCAATTCAGAATTACTTTTATTACTACTGCAGTATTTGTCACTACTATCGCATCTTTTCACAGAATCTCTTTTTTCTTTTTTTAATAGACTGTTATCTATTTTTAGAAATTTGTTCTCTAATGTATTAACAGTTGTATATCCATCGTTCAAAGAATTTTGTTTTTCTGAATCAACTAGTTTAGGTATCTTCATCGTCTTTCCCTTTATATGCTTTTCCGTCTGTTGATTTATTTCAATATCATGACTATTACAGTTTTTACTATTCAAATTTTTCCATTTGTTATAATATATTCCTTTCGTTTCCTCACTTTTGGTAACATAGCTCTTGTTACTTTCGTTGTTATTTTCATTACCGTTTTTGTTGTTATTTTTGTTGCTATTTTGGTTGTTATTTTTGTTGTTGTTTTCGTTGCTGTTTTCATTGCTGTTTTCATTACCGTTTTTGTTGTCGTTGTTCAAGTTGCTACTACTTGTATTCAATTTTAAAATTTTATTTTTTATATTTAGATAATTAATGCGATGGTTTGTAATAGCCTTTTGAAAATTTAATGTAAAATTACTTTCTGTTTGATTCGAATAATGAAATGAGTTACTTCTTATATTATTTAATGAAACAATATTTGCACCATTTTTTTTAGGCGTATTTATTTTTGGGGGGCTCTCATTTTTATTATATATGCTACTATAGTTGTTGGTTTTACCAGCGCTACAAGTCTTGATACCATCCTGATTATTACTACTTTGTAGAAAAGATGAATTATTTATAGTGTTCAAGTTAATACTATTAATATTATCTTTTCGCTTTAAACACGTGTGTGTCTGGGCACGTCGTGTCACTGCTACACACTTGTCATTAATACTAT
>NW_022294202.1:0-1441 GCF_002776525.5 Piliocolobus tephrosceles | reverse complement strand
ATGCATTTTTACACACACACATATACACACACTCTCTCTCCTTGATATAGAGCAAACAGAAATATGTGTATATGTATATATGTGTCAAAAAATATGGATAAGAATGTATATGGCAGTGCTTTTATAACAGGCCCAAATGGGAAACAAATGAAATGTTCATAAACAAAATAATTATGTACATACATTGTGGAATATTCAATTACTAAGATTTTACAGCCATGATAATAAACTACTTCTACATATAACATGGAACAATATGGATGCATCTCATACACAATAATAAAAGATGAAATAATACATAAGGTACAATTTCATACCTTTTATCTACAAATAAAGACATAAAATATGACATAAATATACTCCCACATATACACTTTTCACATAAAGGAAATATGAATCCTATGTGTCAGATATCAGGATAGGAGTGTTTTGGGGAGGAGAAAGAAGTCAAGATTGATGAGGGTCACAAGGGAAGTTTCTGGGATGGTGATCATTTCCTACTCATGTACAAGTGTATATTTTCGATGGCATATAGACATGAAAGCTTACGGTTTGTACACTACTCTACATGCTATACATCAGTAAAAATGAGAAGTTGTTGTTTGTTTTCTTTAAATTATAGGAATATGGATTCCTATGAGTTAAATGCACTAATAAGGCATATTTAATAAATGATAGCATAACTGTTGTTAGAAACACACAGGTTCTTAATAGAAGTGAGCTTTTCTTCATTGATAATCCTGCATCTACTGTACCTGGTGCTGGGGTGTAGTGATGAACCCATTGCTATCAGGTAATTGACAGCATGCACCCACACATAAGAGACTCCAGGCTGCTAAAGGGATTTGACAGCATAAACCTAAGGAAGTTAGTTTCTTTAAAATAAAAGTATAATTTTAGCTACATCTATTAGGTAAATAATAAATTGATATTAACATGTGGTATTAACAATAAAAACATGCTTAGCATTAAATTAACTATTCACAGTAGCTTGCAACTTTCATTATAATTCCTTGCATTCATCAATTTTTATATATTTTTGTTCACACTTCCGGGTTTAATTGAAAGATCCTTTTCATGTGCTTATTCCTTTCACAATTGAGTTTTTAGCTTTTATTTGCCACATTCTGTGGTAGATTCAAAGACACAAAAGTAAAAGATACTATCCCTATCTTTAAAAACTTTTCATATAGACTATTACAAATTAAGCAATGATAATAACACATTGTAATTTGTTCTGATAGTTATTCTCATGGTGCTAAGATAGTAAGAAACAGTGGTTTACAACCCCAAAGGGAGTGGATCAGAACAAGGCAGAGGTTTTCTGACTAGAAGGTGACAAATTGTAGTTGGACAGTGAATGAAGAAGAGCATGCTCAAAGGCACTTTCATCATTCAGTTTATTTTATTAAATATTAATTATTATTTATTTAGTAGCCAT
>NW_022294201.1:0-6024 GCF_002776525.5 Piliocolobus tephrosceles | reverse complement strand
CACTCAGTGCTAAGTTAAATGGATTTCTTGAGAAGACTCCAAAAGCAGGTACAAATTTTGAGTATGTGTGTCCACGTGTGTATGTATGCGTGCACACACATGTTAAATGTGTACAAAATGTTTTAAAAATCACTTTTATTGAAATATTGCATAAGCACATCTAAGAACAACTTTTAAGCTTGATGAGTTTTTACAATTTTAACACAGCCATTTAACTATCAGCTAAGACAGGAAATAAAACATAACCAGCAACTGTCACATTGTTTTATATTCACTATCAATCCTTACTTTTTTAAAATTTGAGACAGAGTCTCATTCTGTTGCTCAGGATGGAGTGTAGTGGCATGATCTTGGCTCACTGCAACATCCACCCCCTGGGTTCAAGCAATTCTCAGCCTCCCAAGTAGGTAGGATTACAGACACCCACCACAATGCCCAGCTAATTTTTTTAAATTCAGTAGAGACAGGGTTTTGCCATATTGGCCAGGCTGATCTCTAACTCCTGGCCTCAAGCAAGTTGCCCACCTCAGCCTCCTAAAGTGCTGGGATTACAGGCATGAGTTAACCATGCCTGGCACACTAATCTTTTTTTAATACCCCAAAGGCAACTAATATCCTAATTTCCCACACAAGAGATTGGTTTTGCCTGGGTGTTTAACTTTCCATAAAGGCAATATCAGTACACTGTTTGCCATATTGATCTATGTTGTTTTATGTAACAATAATGCGTATTTATTCATTGTTACACAGTATTCAATGTAGGAATAGATCACAATTTATTTCCTATTTCTTCTCCTAATGAATAGATTTGGGTTGGTTTCAGTTATTGTTATGAATATGATGCTTTAAACATTCTTGTTTTTTTAAGTAAAAAATGTGCAGATTTACAGCTCAACAGATAAAACTCTTTTTACCTGGATATCTGGATTTTTTACTCTTGGTGAAGATAACTGCAATGAGATTTATCATGTATGATTTAAAGTCAGGAAATGCCTCCTGGTAACCTGCAGGGTCAGCTTTTCACTGATGGTTTACCAACTGGCCTAATTGGTTTGACAAACCTAGCTTGATTACATGGACAAGGAGACACAAAAGGCTTGTTGAGATTTTCTCTTCCAAGCCTTCCTGAAAGCAAGACTGCTAGCACAGAATCTTGGTGTTTCACACTGGAGACAATATGCGCACTCTGTGTCTGTGAATACTTGTAGCCCTGGGTAGCTTTCAACATGGGATGTCTTTCAGACTCCCAGTCCATGCCTGCACTCTCTTTCACTTGCTGCAACATATCCTTTGCCTTTAAATGAAAGCCCCATGTAAATATGTTCTGTGGAATGTGGTGGTTCCTTTCAAATATCCAAACAGGAAGTTTTTCAGTATGTATACATTTCTATTGAGAATATACGTAAGAATGAATTTGCTATTTGCTGGTTCATAAATATATATATATATATATATATATTGATATATTGATATTTATACAAAATCTGCAAGTAAAATACACACAAAAAATTTCTTGAACCATTAGAGAATAAGTTACTGACCTGATTCCCAATTACCACCAAATATTTTCGGATTTATTCCTTACAAACAGGATTTCTCCTACATATTCACAACACAACCATCAGCATTGGTTGTATTCTCGCTAATACCCTGTTACTGTCTAATCCCAAGACCCCATTCAAGACCCTGGCACTCTACATTAAGCTAACCCCTGTGTGTAAGTTACCCTCTTCACTCTACTCTGGCTCCAACACCTCATGCTTGGTCACCCTCATTCTTGGATGCCATCCTTGGGCTCCGATCTAGCCCCTAGATTATTATCCATTTCACATAGATACTCTTCTCATCCTTCCTCAGCTAAACCCATGTGGGTGCTCACCCGACCCTGCTCAGTCAGTCTCTGACATGCTAAACATGTTACATCACTGTGATGATGCCCTTTTCATCTTGCCTGGATTCTGCCACCACTTCTGCACAGACTCCTTCTTCTGTTCTTTGGCTTTGATACCTGGTACCTTGGAGCCCTCTTATACAGATGCCCCTTTCATTCTATTTAGACCAGAAAAATCCCACAATGATCTACCTCTTCTACATGCAAATCCTTTTTATTCCATTCTGTGCCATTGCCTTACATAGGTACTACTAGCCTGTTGAGTTTAGACACCAGGTGATGGATAATACATCTATCTGGATGCTCCCTCACCTTGTTTTGATTCTGACACCCCAAGTGGGTCACCTGCATGCATTGAAGCCCTTACACAGTTGTGGCTTCAATCCACATGAGGCAGCCTTCTTCTATAGACAGAGGAATTAACCATTTTTCCCTATTCCAAAAATTAACCATTTCCCCAAAGAGCATGGGTTTCTTTCATGGAGAAATAGTGTTTGGATACAAAGGTCTTGAGGCTAGGTGTTCTAGGTTTTCTCACTTCACAAAGCTAAGAAATACATATACATATGCCAACCAAAGCATACCATAAGGGTAAAATGATGACCTTTTTGAGGTTGGAGGTCACTCTCTCTCCATCCTCTCTTCCTTAGAGTATTTCTTTGAAATATTAATGGGTCCAAATAATAAGTTTACCCTTTTGATTTTGCAATGGAAGAATGCAGACTTTCTGATCCTTGGAATTGTAAACAAATGCCTCAAAAACTTACTTGGGAGTTTTTCCCAAGAGGACTATCTTAGGATGTAGCCCTTTGTCTCTTGAGGAGGTGAGAAGTTATTCCCACTTCTGCTGTGCTAAATAAATTATGTGAAAGTCTGTCTAGACGTTTTAGTTACTTTTGTAGTACATACGTGCATAGAAATCTGACCATGTTCATGTAGTAATAAACTGTGTTCTCTTTTCTATGTTGGTTCAGAGAGGTCTTTGTTAGTATTGTTTTATTTCCAGCACACACCCTATATTTCTGTATTGTTACTTTCTAGAGATGGATGACTTTGGATGGTCAAATATTGATAGAAAGACACTAATGAAAAGCAATTCAGAAAAAATGCATTTACAGATTTGGTGACAGGAAATAAAGAAATTTTTCATGTTGAGCTCCAATGATTTCTGAAAGGTAGAAGGGATGTCATTAGTTGAGAGTATACATGGAATTGGAGGTGGAAGTTTTGAGGAAAATGGAGGCTTGTAAAATTAAAATAGGTGTTTCCAATAATGTGAAACAGAACTGATTAAAGAACAAAGCAGACATGATTGCCGAAGAGTCTCTCAGATGAGTTCACGTTGATCACTGTAGTCTATTGTTTCACAATAACTCATTCCAAAGCAAGCTGCATATTGGATTCACCTGGGATCTTTTAAGTTATACTGATTCCTGGGTCCCACCTGCAGAGATTCTGTTGTAATCACTCAGGAGTCTGACATCAGCATGCAGATTTCAAAAGTTCCCCAAGTGATTTTAAAGCGTCTTGAAGATCAAGAACCATTGACCCAGATAGAATGTTCATCACCTTTATGGTTTTCCACAAAAACCTACCATGTAAAGAATTTGTGAAGATGGAGAAGTTTATTGCAAATTAGAAACTGAGAGTTGAATTGGCAAACAAATTTAGTCAAATTAAATTCTGAGTTAAAAACTTTCCTATGGACACCCCAAGAGTGTGGAACCTTCCCTGGGCCTTCACCTCATTGTCTCCAAAGTCAAATTATTTCACTAACTCTTCTCCACTTCCCCAGTCTCTGCTTTCTGCCTGCCTTTTCCTAGTCTACCTGACTCTTTGAACTATAGGTTGGTGCAAAGGTAATTGCAGTTTTTGCCATTAAAATTGATATAAAAAACCGCAAATTACTTTTGAACCAACCTAATAAAACTTCTCGCTCAGAGTGATTCAGCTCTCACTAACAACCTGGTGTTCTCCATTAGCATGGACTTTTTTTCCCCTTTAGCATGGACTACAGCTATTCATCACTTTTGAGAATTTTTAAGAAGAAACATTCTTGCATGTGATCTGGTTTATAGAACCAGGATAAAAGGTCAGTGCTGACTCCAAAGTTTCCCAGACCCAGGAGCTCCTCAGAAATATGTGGCAGAGACAGACCTGAAGGATAAAGACAAGATATGCATTATTTTCTCATTCATTCCATAGATAGCTAGTCCCAGCCTACCGTATCTCAGTATAGAGAGCTGGTCCCAGCCCACCGTATCTATCTCAGTATAGAGAGCTTGTCTCAGTCTACTGTATATATCTCAGTATAGAGAGCTCATCCCAGCCTACCATATCTCCGTTCAATGAAAGAAAAAATTTAGACAAATAGATACAGTAGAGTGTAGTCCATATAATGGTTTAGTGTACATAGGAAGTACACAAGTACTGTAACATATGGACAAACCAGAGGATGGAAGAAGAAGGGAATTGAGAGAGCATTGCAAGAAGTGAAGAACCCAAGGTTTGAGCCAGCCTCCTGAATCCACATGTATAGAGTTGTAGAATTGGAGTACTACAAAGGATGTTAGAAATCGTCTACTCTAATCACCCTTTGTTATAGATTAGAAAATAGAAGTTTCATAACCTAGGAGTTGAACTGCATTGCAGAAAGTCCCATAACAAGTCAGGGGCAATGCCAGGATTAAATTGGAATCTGGGTTCATTGACGACTGGCCCAGTGATACTCCCTCAACAGGTGAATTTCTAAGGTTCTATGAGCTCTGCTACAGGAGGGAGTAGGCCATCAACAGGGTCGCTGGTGGCAGTAGAGGCCTAAACCTGCATGGCTTACACCTGTGTCTGCAAAGTGACTGACTCATTCCAGTCCCATCTGTCCACTCTGCAGTACCTCCTCTTCTCAGAAGTTACCAATGGGGGACATGCTGGATAGATTTGGCTTGAGCATAGAGTGTGAGGGAAGGGCACATACTGAAAATAGGAAGGAGAATGAGAAACCTGAAACAAGAACCAGCCTAACAAATACTATACCTTTGAATGGTAAAGCAGGCATATGGTATGGCTTTAGAAAATGACAAGATAACAAAGAAGAGCAAGTAAGACTAGAAAATTGTGACTTTGGGGTCTTGTGTCTGAAGTAAATGGAGAGACACTTTGGGGAGTGGCAGGCAATGAAGACACAACTAGCATCAGAGGAGGTGACTCAGAGAAATTCAAAACAGCTTTTTTTTTTTTTTTAAAGTCCAATTCAATTATAGTGAAGTGAAGGAGAGTAGATCATTCATTCTCAACTCACTGTGTTTAGTTTCTTAAACGCTGGCCGAATTGTAAAAAACATTTTTGAATGGGACAGTTCTGGTGTTAGCTGTTCTTTCTTTCCTTTTAATTTACTCACTGCTAAAAACTACCATAGAGATATTCTCTACATTCAGTTAGTTAGTTTGACATTTCCCAATTTCCACATTTTAAATTATAGCCTAGAAACTTCTTTACTTGGAGAAAGATATTCTTATATTAAAACATAAAACTTTTCCCAAGCATCCACTAGTTCATCCAGTAAGCAATTTCTTCATTACACACCAGAGGTCAGTATTGGATTATTAATTTACATGAGCTATTACTTTTTACTTTCCCAGTAATAAAAATGAGAAACAAAATACCAAATATTGTTATTGTATTAGAGCTTTGGTGTTAGTTCATTAAGCAAGTATCATCTGTGCAGACATGCATAGATCATGCATGGCTTAAGAAAAATACAAAAGAAAAAGAAAAAAAGCCATCACAATAAAGGCAGTCTTTGTTCTTGGAAAGGTGGCCTTTATTCTTTAGGAAGACATCCATGACTCATTCCAGGCACATTAATTATGCTGCTTTTACACAAAAGTTAGTTACTCTTATATGTGAGATTGTTCACAACTAGTAGTATTAACAGACATGCTGGCAGTGAATTGGAAAGATAACGATACTTTTTAGAGCCTCATTCAAACCTGCATATCTAAAATAGTGTATCAATTTTGGATGGCCAAAGTCACAGATAATTTGGAGAAATAAAATAGGGTCCCAGCAGTAAAATAATGACTGTACCTCCAGAAGCTTTAAAATTAAATGGAAAGAAGAAAAGACTAAAGGCA
>NW_022294200.1:0-1250 GCF_002776525.5 Piliocolobus tephrosceles | reverse complement strand
AGAGAAGCTTTCTGAGAGATTGCTTTCTGATGTGTGACTTCATCACACAGAGTTCCACCCTTCCCTTCTTCGAACAGTTTGGTAACACTGTTGTCGTGGATTCTGCAAAGTGATATTTGGGAGCTCATTGAGGGCTATGATGAAAAAGGAAATATCCTCAGATCAAAACTGGAAAAAAGCCTTCTGAGAAACTGCACTGCGATGTGTGAATGCAACTCACTGAACTACACGTTTCTCTTCAGTGATCAGTTTGCTAACACAGTTTTCTTGAAATCTGCAATGGGATACTTCTTAGCACAATGAAGCTTATGGTGACAAAGGAAATATCCTCAGATGTAAACTAGAAAGAAGCTTTCTTAGAAACTTCTTGGTGATGTGTGAATTCATCTCACAGAGTTACACTTATGTTTCGTGGAACAGTGCATTAACACTGTCTTTGAGGAATCAGAGAAGGGCTGATTTGAATCTCATTGAGGCCTACGCTGATACAGGAAATATCATCAGTTCAAAACGTGAAAGAAGCTTTCTGAGAAACTTCTTTGTGATCTGGGAATTCATCTCACAGAGTTACAACTTAGTCTTCATGAAGCAGTTTGCTAACACTCTTTTTGGGGAATCTGCAAAGTGATATTTAGGAGCCCTTTGGGGCAAATGGTGAAAAAGAAAATATCCTCACATAATAACTAGAGAGAAGCGTTCTGAGAGATTGATTTCTGATGTGAGACTTCATCACACAGAATTCCACCCTTCCCTCCTTCGAACAGTTTGCTATCACTGTTGTCGTGGATTCTGCAAAGTGATATTTGGGAGCTCATTGCGGGCTATGGTGAAAAGGAAAATATCCTCAGATCGAAACTGGAAAGGAGCCTTCTGAGAAACTGCACTGCGATGTGTGAATGCAACTCACAGAGCAACACGTTTCTCTTCAGTGATCAGTTTGCCAACACAGTTTTCTTGAAATCTGCAATGGGATACTTCTTAGTTCAATGAAGCTTATGGGGACAAAGGAAATATGCTCAGATGAATACTAGAAAGAAGCTTTCTTAGAAACTTCTTGGTGATGTGTGAATTCATCTCAAAGAGTTGCACTTATGTTTCATGGAGCAGTGCATTAACACTGTCTTTGAAGAATCAGAGATGGGATAATTTGGATCGCATTGAGGCCTACGCTGATACAGGAAATATCATCAGTTCAAAACGTGAAAGAAGCTTTCTGAGAAACTTCTTCGTGATCTGGGAATTCATCTCAC
>NW_022294197.1:0-2554 GCF_002776525.5 Piliocolobus tephrosceles | reverse complement strand
AAATGTGGCACATATACACCATGGAATACTATGCAGCCATAAAAAAGGATGAGTTTGCGTCCTTTGTAGAGACATGGATGCAGCTGGAAACCATCATTCTTAGCAAATTAACACCATAATTTTCATTGTGCTCCAAAATATCCCTTTTAAGATTCCAAGAAAGCAGTGTTAGGAAACTGCTAAATGAAAACAGCAGTGTAACACTGTGAGAGGAATTCACATGACACAAAGCAGTTTCTCAGAAAGCTTCTTTTTCATTTATCTATGAGGATATATGCTTTATCACCATAGGCTTCAATGCACTCCCAAATATCCTATAGCAGATTCCACGATAACAGTGTTATCAAACTGCTAAATGAAATTAATGATGTAACTCTGTGAGGTGAATTCACACATCACAAAGCAGTTTCTCAGAAAGCTTCCTTCCAGTTTTTATCTGAGGATATTTCATTTCTCACTGTAGGACTGAATGTACTCCCAAATATCCCTTTACAGATTCCACAAAAACAGTGACACAAAACTGCTCCATGAAAATAGAGGTGTGAAATCTGTAAGATAAATTCACACATCACAAAGTAGTTTCTCAGACTGCTTCTTTTTGGTGTTTCTCTGAGGATAATTACTTTGTCACCATAGGCTTCCATGCACACCAAAATATCCTGTTGAAGATTCTACAAAAACAGTATTACCAAACTGTCCCATGAAAACAGAAGTGTAAAACTGTGAGATGAATTCAGACATCACAAAGGTCTTTCTCAGAAAGTTTCTTTCTAGTTTTTATCTGAGGATACTCCATTTTTCACCATAGGCTTCACTGCAATCCAAAATATCCCTTCTCAGATTACCTAAAAACAGTGCTACCACACTGATTCATAAAAAGAATAGTGTAACTCAGTGAGATGAATTACCACATCACAAAGCAGTTTCTCAGAAAGCTTCTTTCCAGTTTTCATAGGAGGATAATTCATTTGTCACTATAAGCTTCAATGCACTCTGAAATATCAAATTGCAGATTCCAAGAAAATAATGTTAGCAAACTGCTCAATGAAAATAACAGAGTAACACTGTGAGATGAATTCACGCATTGCAAAGTAATTTGTCAGAAACATTGTTTTGAGTTTTTAACTCAGCATATTTCCTTTTTCACTGTAGGCCTCAAAGTGCCCCCAAATATCCTATTGCAGGTTAAACGAAAACAGTGTTATCAAACTGCTCAGTTCAAAGAACTGTGTAATTCTCTGAGATGAATTCACATATCACAAGGTAGTTTCTCAGAAAGTTTCTTTCTAGTTTTTATCTTAGGATATTTCCTTTTTCACTATAGGCCTCAATGCACTCCCAAATATCCCACTGCAGATTCAAAGAAAATAATATTAGCAAACTGCTCTATGAAAAGAAAGGTGTAATGCTGTGAGATGAATTCACACATCACAATGTCCTTTGTCAGAGAACTTCGTTCTACTTTTTTTCTGAGGATATTTTCTTTGTCACCATAGTCTTCAATGCGATGCAAAATATGCCTTCTCAGATTCTCCAAAAACAGTGCTACCAAACTGTTCCATGAAAGGAATCATATAACTCTGTCAGATGAATTAACACAACACAAAGTAGTTTCTCAGAAAGCTTTCCTCTAGTTTTTATCAGAGGATATTTAATTTATCACCATAGATCTCAATGCGCTCCCATATATTCCCTTGCAGATATCATGAAAACAGTGTTAACAAACTGCTCAATGAAAAGAGCAGTGTAACTCTGTGACATGAATTCACATATCACAGAGCAGTTTCTCAGAAAGCTTCCTTCTGGTTATTATCTGAGAATATTTCCTATTTCACCATAGGCCTCGAGTTGCTCCCAAATATCCCTTTGCAGATTCCACATAAGCAGTGTTAGTAAACTGCTCCATGGAAAGAAAACTGTAACTCAGTGAGATGAATTCACACATTGCAAATCAGTCTCTCAGAAAGCTTCTTTCTATTTTTTTGTCTAAGGATATTTTGTGTGTCACCATAAACTTCAATACACTCTGAAATATCCCATTGCAGATTCCAAGAAAACAGTGTCAGCAAACTGCTCAATGAAAAGAACAGTGTAACTATGTGAGATGAATTTACACAACAGAAAGCAGTTTCTCAGAAAGCTTCTTGTTGGTTTTCATCTGAGGACATTTCCTTTGTCACCATAGCCCTCAAGGCACTCCTGAATATCCTATTGCAGACTCCATGAAAACAGTGTTATCAAACTGCTCAATGAAAAGAATGGTGTAACTCGGGGGAATGAATTTACACATCCTGAAGCAGTTTCTTAGACGGCTTCTTATTTCTTTTTATCTGAGGATATATCCTTTGTCACCATAAGCTTCAATGTTCTCCCAAATATCCTATTGCAGACTCCATGGAAACAGTGTTCTCAAACTACTCAATGAAAAGAATGGTGTAACTCTGTGAGATGAATTCACACATAACAAAGCAGTTTCTCAGAAAGCTTCTTTCTAGTTTTTATGTGAGGATATTTACATTTTGAATATAGTCCTCAATGTGCTCCCAAATATCCC
>NW_022294196.1:0-25987 GCF_002776525.5 Piliocolobus tephrosceles | reverse complement strand
AAAATAATGTGCTTTCTTAGAGCAGAAGCAATGTTTTCATTTTTCAAGTTGCTAACAGCAACCACTGTTTCTTGCTTAGAGTAGGTGTCCCAGAAATGTGTTTAACGAATGAATAAAAATGAGTAACCTAGGCAAATGTTCTAAGGCCAGAAACACCATGGTTGAGAGCTCAGTGCTATATAAAAGGCAAAGGAGGGAATGGTGAGAAATCAGGTCAGAATACTAAGTATAAATCATATTATGAAAGACCTACAAAACTAAATGAAAGAATTTGATTTTATTATTTAGGTGATGGCATGACCATTGGAGAATATTAATTAGAGGAGTACTATGGGTTGAGTTGTGTCTATATAGAACACCTTAAAAGGTCAATATTAGAATATTAGAATAAATGTATGAAATAAGAAATGGAGAAATAGAGAAATATTATGTGCCTCTTAAAGCAAATAAAAATATACTAAATATTTGACAAATAACTAAATATAAAAATTAAAAGTATGTTTTAAATTCATTTATACATTCATTTATAGAACTAAATAAATCACCCACATAGAAAAACCTGTAGAGGAAGTAGAATCACTTTATTAGAATGTTTGGAAAGGATTATGTAATTCACAACAACTGCATGTCTCTATATCCTCTAACAAGAGATTACACCTTATTCATGTAAGTTGCACCTTGCTGAAAACATGTTCCCCTAGGAAGTTTTAATTGACTTCTACTTTGTATGTCAGAGAGAAATATAAACCTACAAATTAGTAGAGCATAATGATAAAATTTTGCCTTATGTTTCAAATTTTCTAAAAGTCAGTTTGATACCTTAACAATGGCAATACTAATATCATACTGAATGGGCAAAAGCTGGAAGCATTTCCCTTAAAAACCGGCATGAGACAAGGATGCCCTCTCCACCACTCTTATTCAACATAGTACTGGAAGGTCTAGCCAGGGCAATCGGGAAAGAGAAAGACATAAATGATATTCAACATAGGAAGAGAGGAAGTCAAATTGTCTTTGTTTCTATTTACATGATCCTATATCTAGAAAATGCCATCAACTCAGCCCAAAAGCTTCTTAAGCTGACAAGCAACTTCAGCAAATTCTCTAGATACAA
Source organism: Piliocolobus tephrosceles (assembly GCF_002776525.5). Taxonomy (NCBI): domain Eukaryota; kingdom Metazoa; phylum Chordata; class Mammalia; order Primates; family Cercopithecidae; genus Piliocolobus; species Piliocolobus tephrosceles. The sequence goes on along the minus strand of NW_022294196.1, from coordinate 24,873 downwards.
AATCAGTGTGCAGAAATCACAAGCATTCCTATACACCCACAACAGACAAAGAGCCAAATCATGAATGAAGTCCCATTCACAATTGTCACAAAGAGAAGAAAATACCTAGGAATACAGCTAACAAGGGACATGAAGGACCTCTTCAAGGAGAACTACAAACTACTGCTCGAGGAAATCAGAGAGGACACAAACTGATGGAAAAACATTTCATGCCTATGGCTCATGAATAAGAAGGATCAATACCATGAAAATGGCATTAGAGCTCAAAACAATTTATAAATTCAATGCTATCCCCATTACACTACCATTTACTTTCTTCACAGATTGGAAAAATAACTATTTTAAAATTCACATGGAACCAAAAAAGAGCTTGTATAGCCAGGGCAATCACAGACAAAAAAAACAAAGTTGGAGGCACCATGCTACTTGACTTGAAATTATACTACAATGCTACAGTAACCAAAACAGCATGGTACTGGTACAAAAACAGGCACATAGACCAATGGAACAGAATAGAGAACTCAGAAATAAAACCGCACCTCTAAAACCATGTGATCTTTGACAAACCTGACAAAAACAAACAACGGGGAAAGGATTCCCTATTTAATAAATGGTGCTGGGAAAACTGGCTAGCCACATGCAGAAAATTGAAACTGTACCCTTTCCTTAAACCTTATACAAAAATTAACTCAAGATGGGTTAAATTTAAATGTAAAACCCAAAACTATAAAAATCCTAGAAGAATATCTAGGCAATACCATTCTGAAAATAGGCATGGGCAAAAGATTTTATGATGAAATCACCAAAAGCAATTGCAACAAAAGCAAAAATTGACAAATGAGATCTCATTAAACTAAAGAGCTTCTGCACAGCAATAGGAATTATCATCAGAATTAACAGGCAACCTACAGAATGGGAGAACATTTTTGCAATATATCCGTCTGACAAAGGTCTAATATCTGGAATCCACAAAGAACTGAAACAAATTTACAAGAAACAAAAACAAACAACCCCATTTAAAAGTAGGCAAAGGACACGAACAGACACTTCCCAAAAGAAGACATACACGCAACATACAACATAGACATACAACGGTGTAACCAAACACCACGTTCTCACTTTTAAGTGGGAGCTGAACAATTTTGTTCAGCTGCGAGAACATATGGTGCTTGGTGTTCTGTTCCTGGATACAGGGAGGGGAACAACACACACTGGGGCCTGTCAGGGGAGGTCAGAGCATCAGGAAAAATAGCTAATGCATGCCGGGCTTAATATCTATATGATGGGTTGATCGGTGCAGCAAATCACCATGGCACACGTTTGCCTACGTAATCCACCTGCACATCCTGCAAGTGTAGGCTGGAACTTAAAATAAAGTACAATGGCAATGCAACCGAAAAGTGAAATGTCAAATGATTGAGGTAAAATAGAGAATCTCTTTAACTAGAAAATGTTTACTTAGAAGGTTACTAGAAACATGATAGACTTTTTCCAATTATTCATATTTTACTTGCATGAAAATATATTTAAACATAAGTAGCATTCATATAGAAGATAAGCATAACGTAGTAAAAAGGGAAGGGACTTTGGAATCAGAGAGCTGGATGTAACTTCCAGTACTATCAGGCTAAACATGTGGAATCTTTGGGCAAATCAGATACTTTTCTGTGCCTCAGTTTTGTCATCTGTGAAAGGATGGTATAATACCTTCTTAGCTATGTTCTTACATGTATATTATAGATACCGTCTGTAAAACCAGTGTAACTCAACCAGAAAGTTCTATATAGATCACTTGAATGTATATTTTATAATTTATTCAGCTAAGTTTAAGTACACATCAAAGTTATAGTTTTCATTTGTAAAAGAAAATATGCATCTACATAATACACTGATGAATCAGTTTCCATAAAAGTTACCCCATGTATGTTTCAACAAGACAAATCAAAATTCTCAGTGATATCAGACGCCATTTACCTTTTTACTTCCAAAGACTCTAAGTTTTTACCAACTTTTTCTGTCATTATATCATGCGTAAGGGAGACAATATTGATGATGTTTTAAAAATCATTTATTTCATACTTTTTATTTGAATGCTCAAAGAAAACAAAATATGTGCTCTCGGCTGGGTGCGATGGTGCACACCTGTAATCCCAGCACTTTGGGAGGCCGAGGCGGGTGGATCACCTGAGGTCAGGAGTTCAAGACCAGCCTGGCCAACATGGCGAAACCCCATCCTTGCTAAAAATACAAAAACTAACTGGGTGAAGTGGCAGGATCCTGTAATCCCAGCTACTCAGGAGGCTGAGTGAGGCAGGAGAATCACTTGAACTCAGGAGGCAGAGGTTGCAGTGAGCCGAGATTGTGCCACTGCACTCCAGCCTGGGTAGCAGAGCAAGACTGTCTCAAAAACAAAACACAACACAACAAACAAACAAACAAACAAAAAACAACAACAAAAAAGTGTGTTCTCTGGGAGTTATTGTCATATTCTGATTTTACTTTTTATGTTCACCCTTCCCGCAAAAAAACTACCATGACGCATGATGCATGATGAATGCTGTGTAAGATTTCAGCTTTTGTAATGCATTTACTGAGACCTGTTAGAATTTCTATACACTCTTGCATAGTATTTCTTCCAATTAGTTTTATTTGTGGCTTTGGGGACCTTCTTTTATATTGCAGATTTTACATAAAGTAACCAGGAATTGTTCTCATGTAAATTATTGAGAGAACCCTATGCCACCTTTTTCAAAGAAAAATGAAGGAGGGAACTTTATATTATAATCTCATTTAAAATGTTCAAATATCCCCATATGAATGAAAATCACCCGAATGTTACTTACTGCTACTAAAACGTCACTTTCTAATTATTATTACCTTTATTATGATTGAGATGGAGTCTTGCCCCGTCACCCAGGTTGGAGTGCAAAGGTGTGATCTCAGCTCACTGTAACCTCCACTCCCTAGGTTCAAGCGATGCTCCTGCCTCAGCCTTCCAAGCAGCTGGGACTACAGGCACATGCCACTATGCCTGGCTAATTTTTGTATCTTTAGTAGAGACAGGGTTTCCCCATGTTGCCCAGGGTGGTCTCGAACTCTTGACCTTGCGATCTTCCTCGGCCTCCCAACGTGCTAAGATTACAGGCGTGAGCCACCGCGTTCTGCCTCTATTATTTTTTTTGGTCTGTGGCCAATTAGTCGAGTTACTTGAATCAACAGGCTAATGAATTCTGATTATTTGTTCCATCCTTACCGAGACCTGCTAAACTTAGTTCAATCCTGTATTAATCCTCATCACTATCCCCAACCAACTGCTGTCCAAAGAAGTGCCAGTTATACTTTTCCTCACTAAGGTAAAATACAAATTAAAGAAAAATAGCATCATTATGTTTTTATTTACATAATGAAGTGGCTAAACGTTTATCGATTTACATGTATACTTCAAACTCAATGTATAGTGTATGCTTCCAGGTAATAGCAATTTGGATCAGACAGATAGCAACTGCTCAGTAGGCATATATGGCTACTGGCTAATGACACTGGAGAGTCAGAATTAAATCCTTGCCCTAATATCCCAAAAGAAGAAGATTATAGCCCCATCAGATAAACTATGTGTAGAATGAGGAAAATGCAATGTGCTAGGCAACATTGGTGACTCTTGATAACTTAGTGAGTGAGAAGGTAGAATCAAAGCACTTTTCTCATTTGTTGACTTCAAGGAAATATTGCTGGAAAAGAAAAGGAGAATCAGTGGAAAAATACCCACATGGTTTTGTAGACAAGAAAAAAACATATTAGAAATTCCACACAAGCAACTACCATATCTTACAGGAAAAGAAATCACCCATATATGTAGAAGATATATGGAAAAAATAGATTTCTTTCAATGCTAATTTGAAAAATGATTTCTTAATGCAGAACAATCAAATATCTCTGTAACCTTTATCCAAAGCTTACATTTCATTCATATCAATTATTGCTTTTGGAAAACATGTCTCCTTGGAGAGCTTTATACAACTGCCATTTTTTTTTTTGTACAACAGCAGACTAAGATATGAATCATCCAGTTAGTAGTTTACATTGATCTAGTTTCAGGTAGCAAATTTCATCAAGAAAAGCCAGTCCCATAACAGCTTCCATGAAACAAAATCACACGAAATGCCAAATAGCCAAGTTGAAAAATAGAGATTTTTTTCATTTGATATTTTTAAATAGATTTTTTTAATGTGTACATTTTGCTTTTATGAAACGTTATTTAGGAAATAACAGCAGTGAAAGATACGGTGACAATCTATTAGAGTAGAAAGGGCATGGTCTTTGGAATCAAAATGAGCTGGGTTTAACTTCAGCATTATCACAGTCTACCTGGGTGGCTTTGGGCATGTTATTTAACTTTTTCTGCTTAAATTTCTCCATCTGCAAATTGATGATATGTGTTTATTTAGAAGGATCCTCACATAAATTTGAGATAATACGTGTAGAATACCTAATATCTGTAAAAGTTGAGTGAATATAAAGTGTCTATATTTAATAGGCTTTCAAAATATTATAATAGCTATTCACATAGATAATGAGTTCTGATTCTGTGTAACTTTTTTATGTAAGAAAAAAATGTAAGTGTAACCTCAAAAGAAAACCGTAATGAACCTTCCCATAGATAATTTGAGGGTTTTATTCATCTCTTCAACTAAATTCAAAAGTACATTAGTGTTATTGTTTCAATTAGTACTAAACAAATACACATCTCGGCATTATGAGGAAGAATCAATTTTTATACAAGTCACCCCCAGAGTAATTTCAGTGGGATGGAAAAAACACTGCAATGCAATCAACTGTAATCTGTATCTTTTCTTCTAAAGAACCAAAGTTCTTCACCACTATTATTGGCAAAGTCATTATGCAAAAGTGAGAGAAAATTGAAGGTGCTCCTTTAAATCCTACTTATTTTCTTTCTTCTTTTTTTTTCTTTCCTTTAGGTTCTCAAAGAAATACAGTGAAGTTTCTCTGTCCTTTATCTCTGTAGTATGAAAGTATTTTATTCTTCATCTTTCCTCTGAAATATCCACGTAACTGTTTCCATAGCTGTTGAACGCTGAGTCCATTACGGCTCTTTGTGGCGTCACACCTCAAGTATTTGTAATTATCTTACTAAAATCCACTGGATCACCAAACTATTGGTGATAAACAACCACCTCTAAAAATCCCAATCTATCACAGTCCGAAACATTTTAAAAAGTTAAATGAATTACTAGAAAAACTAAACAATAAAAATCTATGAAATAAAACCCAAGATTTTTCATATTTTATATCCAACAAGGCATACTAAATGGTAATACAATCACAACCAACACTACATAGGGAAATAATTAAATATCTATTTAGGTCATTTATTGCAAATGCAAGTAGTCAATTACTAGAGAAAATATACACAAACTTTTTGTCATTATACAGATGAAACTAAATACAAATTTATGAGGGAGATGATTATTCTCCACATTCAAAGCATGCAAACACTCTCTGGGTAAATACTAATAGCAAATATTAATGAGACAAACTCACTTATTAACTTAATCTAGTTTGCATTGGCAGTAGTGCTATCCACAGACAATAATGTGTATCTAAACTGTTTCACTATTTTGTTTGATAACACTCACTAAAAAACCGGTCTCACAGTCCTGTGTTGAGAATAGAAACAGTTTTAAAGCAATTTCAATAATCTCATACGAATTACTTAAACTTTCCTTCAAAATGTAGCAAGTGATGCTCTATCTTTAAAATTCATTTTCAGTATTTTATCACTAGTTGTATTTTCAACAATTAACCTTGTCAAATTAAAGTGTTTTGATGAAATAAATAGGCTTATTCTAAAATTCCTATACATAAATCTTCTCTTGGTGAAAATAAAACTCAGAATGATCTATCAATTTTTTCAGGGTTTGGTGATATCTTCTCACAGATGTGCAATGTCAAGATCACCGATATCATTAATAATTATTCTTTTTTTGAACTTTCATTTCAGGTTCAGTGGTACATATGCTGGTTTGTTGTCTAGGTAAACTTGTGTCACAGGGGTTTGTTGTACAGATTATTTAATCGCCCAGGTACTAAGGCTAGTACACAATAGTTATTTTTTTCTGATTCTCTCCCTCCTCCCACCCTTTACCCTCAAGTAGGCCCCAGTGTCTACTGTTCCCATCTCTGTGTTCATGAGTTCTCATCATTTAGCTCCCACTTATAAGTGAGAACACGCGGTATTTGGTTTTGTTTCTGTATTAGTTTGCTCGGGAAAATAGCCTCTAGCTTCACCCATATTCCCTCAAAAGACATGAGCTCATTATTTTTTATCACTGTATAGAATTCCACGGTGTATATGTACCACATTTTCTTTATCCAATCTGTCATTTATGGGCATTTATGTTGATTCCACATCTTTACCAATGTGATGTGGTGCAATGAACATTAACATGCATGTGTCTTTATGGTAGACTGATTTCTATTCCTCTGGGTATATATGCAATAATGGGATTGCTGGATGGAATGGTAGTTCTGTTTTTAGCTCTTTGTGGAATTGCCATACCGCTTTCCACAATGGTTGAACTAATTTACACTCCCAACAGTGTGTAAGTATTCCCTTTTCTGTACAATCTTGCCAGCAATTTTTTTTTGACTTTTTAAGAATAGCCACTCTGTCTGGTGTGAGATGACATGTCATTGTGGTTTTGATTTGCATTTTTCTAACAATCAATGATGTTGAGGGTTTTTTTCACAAACTTGTCGGATGCATGTATGTCTTCTTTCAATAAGTGTCTTTTCTTGTCTTTTCCCCCCTTTTAATTGGGTTTTCTCTTGTAAATTTGTGTAAGTTCCTAAGAGATGCTGGATATACTCAAAAGAAAATAAGTCAGTATACTGAAGAGATATCTGCATTCCCATGTATATTGCAGCACTAGTCACAATACCTAAGATTTGGAAACAACCAAAGTGTCTGTCAACAGTTGAATAGATAAGAAAATGTGGTACCTATACACAGAGGAGAACTACTCAGCCTTAGAGAAAATGAGATTTTGTCATTTTCATGAAAACATGGATGAAACTGGAAATCACTATGTTAAGTGAAATAAGTCAGGTGCAGAAAGACAAATGTTGCGTGTTCCCATTTATTTGTGGGAAATATAAATTAAAACAGTTGAACTCATGAAGATAGAGAGTATAAGGATAGGTACCAGAGGCTGGGAAAGGTAGTAGTGTGGGAGGATGGTTAACAGGTGGAAAAATACAACTAGTTAAAATGAGTAAGATCTAGTATTTGACAGCACAACAGGGTGACTACAGGCAACAATAATTTATTGTATATTTTGAAATAACTAAAAGAGTAAAATTGGATTGTTTATAACACAAATAATGAATACATGCTTGAGATAAGGGATACCCCATTTACCTTGATGTAATTTTTTTTTTTTTTTGAGATGGAGTTTCACTCTTGTCACCCAGGCTGGAGTGCAATGGCACAATCTCAGCTCACTTCAACCTCTACCTCCCAGGTTCAAGCGATTCTCCTGCCTCAGCCTCCCAAGTAGCTGGGATTACAGGAGCCCACTACCACGCCCAGCTAATTTTGTATTTTTAGTAGAGATAGGGTTTCACTACGGTGGCCAGGCTGGTCTCGAACTCCTCACCTCAGGTGATCCACCCATGTCGGTCTCCCAAAGCACTGGTATTACAGGTGTGAGCCACCACGCCCTGCTCCTGACATGATTAAGTACTGTATGCCTTCAGCAAAGTATCTCTTGTTCCCCATAATATATATGCCTACTATATACCTGTAAAAATTAAAAATAACCATTTTTCAAACATGCATACTTGTTATTTTTTCAACTTTTATTTTAGATTCAGAGAGAACCTGTGTAGGTTTGTTACCTGGGTATATTGCATGATGCTGAGGTTTGAGGTACAAATGATCCTGTCACCCAGATGCTGAGCAGAGTAAACAACAGTTTTTCAAACTTTTCCCTCTAGTAGTCCTCAGCGTCTATTGTTGTCATATTTATGTCCATGAGTACTCAATGTTTAGCTTCCACTTATAAATGAAAGCATGTGGTATTTAATTTTTCTTCCTGCATTAATTTACTCAGGATAATGACCTCCAGCTGCATCCACATTGCTGAAAGGGACATAATTTTTTTCTATTCTATGACTGCATAGTATTCCATGGTGTATATATACATTGTCTTTGTCCAGTCCACCATTGATGGATACCTAGATTGATTCCAGATTTTTGCAGTTGTGAATAGTGCTGTAATAAACATATGGGTGCATGTGTCTTTTTGGTAGAGGGATGTATTTTCTTTTGGATATATACCCAATAATAGGATAGCTGGATCAAATGGTAGTTCTAAGTTTTCTGAGAAATCTCCAAACTGCTTTCCAGAGTGTATGAACTAATTTACTAATTCTTGAGAAAAGCGTAAAGTGAACTTGTTTCATCATATAAAAATTAGGGTGAAAAATATAATAAAAATACTTTCTTAACTTATGAACACTATAAAATACTTTCCTAACTTATGAATACTGTAAAACTATAGTGTTATATAAACTATATATATAATTATACATATATAACTATACATGCTAAAAAGTTTTGATACAAATGATGTTTATAAAAACAACTTGTGTACACAAGTAAATTCTTATGCTGTTTTATAGTTTTGGGCTTCATTTAACAGATTAAACTGTCACACGAGTAGTTATATCAGACACAATGTACCCTGCAAGATGGACAACATTTACACTGATTTCATTCATATTCATTGAGACAAGTTTCCTGATTATGCACTTTGAAGATTGTAGTTAGGCTTACTACAAAAGTTTTTTAAAAACTTTTATTTTTTGTGTCATCTTGTCATGGCCCAGTAACAAACTGTTCATAGACTTGCATCAAACCACAGACCACACTAAAAGTCCTATGTGATCTGTATAGAGTTGTTGTTGTTGTTGTTTGTTTGTTGCGTGTGACTTCATTTGTGTGATAGAGAGCCCCCAGGTGGTATTTGATGTAGTAAAATAAACATAACTCACATGTATGATATTTTTTGATTTAGATAAATTCATTCTATATTAGATTAAAAGTATGTAGGAAATTGATATTTGCTTCTCCATTCAAGATTCTTGCATGTGACGGCCTATCTGAGTTTGCTGGACCACTCTATTAACATGACAACTTGTTTTTGCAATTCATGTTCATATTTTTATATTTAGAATATTACCTCTTTAAATACACATTTATAAGCATTATGATGTTCCAATTCTGCATTCTGTTCTGTTATTTGCTCTTTCTGCTGACTTTCTCACATGCTATATTGATTCTTCAATTGACCAGTAATTTTTGTTTGTGAGTCCCTGTTCAGCTGATCTTATTCAATGAAAATCCCAAAGTACCCAAGTTGAACTTGAGCTTTTGTATTTACATGTGCTTCTTTCAGGTTTCTAAGGTAGTGCTCTCTCTGTCTTTAATGTTTACAGTAGACAGAATAAGAGCCCATCCATCCCCCAAATATGCCCAAGTCTCACTTCCTAGAAGCTGTGTATATGGTACTCTATATGGCAAAGGGACATTGCAAGTAGGGTTAATCTAAGAATCTTGGATTATCCAGGTAAGACCTATGTAATCAAAAGGGCCCTTATTCAGGGATGCAGGAAGGTCATAGCAAGGAAAGTAGATGTCATTATAGAAATGGGGTAAAAGAGAGAGAAAGTTTTTAACAGTTACAGGCTGGCCTTGAAGATGGAGGAGACTCTACAAGCCAAAGAATGCAAAGAGCCTTCAGGAGCTAGAAAAGGCAAGGAGACAAATACTTCCCTACAGCTTCCAGGAAAAAAAAAACTTCACCTTTTGACACCTTCATTTTAAGACTTCTGGGTGCAGCACACCAACATGGCACATGTATACATATGTAACAAACCTGCACGTTATGCACATGTACCTTAGAACTTAAAGTATAATAATAATAATAATAATAAAGACTTCTGATCTTCAATAAGATAATATTCAATGTTTTATTCTGCTAAGTTTGTGGTTACAACACATTGTTTCACTAAGTTTATTACAGCAACAATAGAAAACTATGGCAATATGCATGCAAATCACCTCGGATCTTGTTTAAAAATATAATTTGATAGTATGCCTGGAGAAGAATGACAGGGTCTGTATTTCTAACAAGCTCTTGATAGTGCAGATACTGCTACATGTTTGTGGATCCAACTTTTAGCATCAGAAAGTAGGATAATATTATCTTGAGAAGGCATTCAATACAATTTGCTATTATTGAGTTTGCACAGAATATACAGGTCATTAAAATTCAAATCTCAAACACCATGTGAAGACATTTTCTTTTAGCACTATTCATGTAGATGAGCTCCCTAACTTTATGAAGGGATCTCATCTCACTTCTCTTCTGGTATAAACTGAATGAGCTTCCTTTGTCTCCTGAAGAATATTTAAAACTCAAGGCACTAAGTTTATGGTATATGCAAACACAATGCCATGCATATACCATGAGTATCTCCTCAATGATATCTGTGTGCCTTTTGGTAATTCTTGCCGGTATGAACAATTAATTGCTAATTTAAACTTTTGGGTCCTAAATAACAGTAATAATTTTGAAAAGTAAAAGTCAATATCAAAGAGATTAAGAGATTGATATAACGTGCATGTGGACTTCTTTATATGTTTGAATTAAAGAAATGAAGTTATGGATAAATAGTGAAATCTACATTTTCCATTCATTTCAGTCACTAATTTAAGTCTCTTGTAGATGCACTAAACCATGAACCATATTTACATATTTAATTATATTAATATATTTAATATTATTTAACATATGTTTATATATTAATTAGTTCATTACTATCCTTACTTTATAAAATTTGTGTGTGTATGTCTGCGTGTGTGTATGTGTGTGTGTATATATATATATATATACACACATACATATTAATTAGTTCATTTGATCTTCCAAGCAACTTTATGGAGTAAGAATTATCCTAATTTTAGAGATTAGAAAACTCAGACAGACACACATACACACACAAAAAAAGACTTCTAGAGTCCGCCTAGATATGTAGTAGAAATGTACACATTTAAGAATAACTTCAATATTTATTACCTGGTTGAGCCAAGATCAGAAGGAAACAATACCCTACAACTTGAAAGAGGAAGAGTCAGGAGTGTAATCCAGGACTTTCTTATTACCAAGCCCGTGCTCTTTCCTTTGTTCTCTGTTGATTCTAAAGTTACCCAAAGATAGAGATTTGCAACTGACTTTCATTACTGTGTAGAATTCTACTACAAGATTACTTATGCATTAACACAGTCTCTTTCATCTACTCCCAGTTAAAAGGACGGCTGGGGAAAATATTTATGGAAAACCATTTGGCCAAAACAAAGGTATATTACTGATGTACATGAGCAGATGAGTACTGGTTGGAAACATAGAGACACACACATGGTAACACAAGCACATATCTACACATGCCACTGATTGTTCTTATTACATATTATTGAGTCACACATTTCTAACCAAAGCTTCTCAACATACTTTATTTCTAATTCCTCCAAAGAGCTTTACCTTTCTCCTAACTTCATCAATCTCAACAGATGACTTTACATCCAGAATATTTAAATCATTAAGCATAGAATTATCTGATATCTACTACCCCATATTACATATTTTTTTTTTTACATCAAAAACACTGCCCATGCCTCCAATTTCAAAGGATTAGGTATCACATTCTTTTCAAAGCTAAACCTTCCACAGGTGCTCTTAACCCCACCTTCTGTTCCCTGGAGATTGGGTTCTATTGATTACTACTGTATCTTTTATCTGAAAATTTCTCCCTCTAACTACTTTTCCTTTGTTAACATGCTTATAGCTCTCTCACCCTAAAAATTAAGTCCTTCTTGTCCTTCTGTGCCATGTGCCCTGGAAGTTAATGTTTTATCTCTTTCTCTTTTCATTTAAACTTTACAAAAAAACAACATACCCTAGAGGTCTCTGTCACCTCACCTGACATTTTCTTCCCAACTCATGAGAGTTTAGTTCCTATACTAGAAAAAGAACTAAAAATCTTTTAATGTAATTGAATTGCCAAATTGAATGGATGTTTCTTCATACTTCATATTAATACTGTGTTCTCTAATATTTGGCATCACTAATCACTCCATACTTGAGGAAATATCTAATTTCCTCTCATGGCTACTTCTATATTTTTCTTTGAAGTTATTAAATATTAGAGTTCCCTAGATTTCTGTTATGGAGTTTCTGCTTTTATCATGCATCATACTTCGTTTAGGTGATCACTTCTACTCTCGTAATTTTGACTTGCTCTTGAATGCTGATGACTCAGTAATTTATATCTCCTATCTGTCCTCTCTCCATCAAACTTTAGTTACCTTATCTCGCTGCCTAATGGCCAATTACCTCGGAATGCTCTCCAAGTGTTTCCCATTATCCAGATTTAAACTGGAATTGATTTTCTTTTCCTACTTGCTACTACTTCATGTATCATCAGTCAACGATTCCACATCTTAGAATCCTCCTTGACATTATTCTTAATTTCTGCAATTAATTAAGCAATGATCTGTATCAATTAGAATTCAATCAGGATAAATAAACTACACATTAATTTTAAATGGTAAAATTTAACATAAAGAATTATCAATTATATCAGAAGAATAAAAGCTAAGGATAATTATTTCAAAAATACCCTAGGTCTGAAAGAGAATCGCAAGAAGAGACAAACTTGGAAGTGGAATTTTCTTCCCAATATTGTGTTTCAGACATTAATGGAGTAGGTATGGTGGCAGCTCACCAGATGATGGAGTAATTCTCTGGGTTGAACTTGGCCAAAGTTGGTTTACAATTGCCAGGTAAGCAGAAAATACCTGTTCAGGGTATAGATTGGTAAAAATTGTGGCTGGGGTTTTCAAGCGGGTGACAACACTATGGGGCAGAGATGACAAAGCCTTGTGGAAAGGTTCACAGAGAAAGTCCACACCCAGGGGTTTCTAAATGGCTGAGTGCTGTGGGGCTCTGTCTGTGTCAGGTGATTCCTGATATACCCGAGGGATGCAGGTAGACTAGGCATATGAATGAGCGCGTAGAGGGAATTAAGGAAGGAGGAGCCTGTTCACAGAATGAACAACAAAAGGCCTGGGGTGCACTACGTACTTCCTAAGAGAACCGTGATGTGGTGGTAACCAGGCCAGAAATGAGGCTGCCAACTTACCGAGAAACTGCATAATATGGATTGTATCTGTATAGCAGGAGGAAGAAAAGGGCACAAGAAGCACACACAAACCAGGAGGAGAAATATTTTCCTTTCTATAGCAGAAGATTTCTTTCCTGCTATAAAGAAGAAACGTTCTAGAGTGTCCATTTTTATTATCACAGGGCATGTAATAGACAATAAATTTGGAGCTGAGAGGTAATACCTCTGTACTTGCAAATAGCTGTCAAATACCTATTATGTTAAGAATAATTGGTATTGAATTTGTGTATACAAATTCATGATACAAATACATAATTTGTATTGAATTTATATATACATTCCCTTTCCTCTATCACTGTCATCTTTAAACTTCTGCCACCATCCCGATTCAGAATGTATGTTCCGCAGATTCAGTGAAATGACCTATCTAAATGGGAATTCGGAGTCTTCCTAAAAGTCTTTCAAAACGACTTACTATTTATCTATCAAATAACTTAGGCTTTGTCTAATTTTCTGGCTTAATTTCTTAGCACTCACTGGGTGCAGCTGTCAAAAACAATGCAAAAAATAAATAAATAATATCTCAGTATCATACAATAAGGATTGCTTTTCCTTGAGTGTTTGTGGGTTGGCTGATGTTTGAGGTGGGTAAAGCTAAGTGGCTTTAAAGACCTGTTTGGAGCAAGTTCTACTCCAAAAGTGTATTTCAACAGCAGGCTAGAGAATGTACATTTTCCTCATGTTAACTGCAAAGATGCAAGGAAAACATCAAACTGTATAAACTCATTTTTAAGACCCTGTGTCTATCTTGTGGCGTCCCTGAACTAAACAGTTCCCATGCTGAATCTAAAATCAAAGGCCTGGGTAGCATAAGCCTCCCGTGAATGTGGTAGGGAGAAGGAGAATGTATTTTTGAAAGGTATACTACCTCTTACATTACTTTCTGCCATCACTACTCTACTAAAATGATAGCCATATGAGCTGCATTTCCATATCATACTAACGTGCCTCTAAAGCAAGAAAAAACACTTGGGATTATAGTTAGTGTGTATAAACTTCTCATGGCTAAGTGCATACTTTGTTAGGATTTCTGAAGTGGTGAAAATACCAGAAGTACCTCACAGAGCTTTCAATCATTTCCAGTTCTCTATTGATCTCAGGTCAAGGACTTCTGTGATAGAAAGTATCAGTCAAGTTTATTCTTTCACAGAATCCTGTTGCCCATTGGAAAAAAATATTTTTCTTAAGGCTTTACTTCTGTTTGCATGTTTCTTATGTTCATTGCACCAACCAAATATCATGTTCCTACTTTCTCGTTTGGTTCCACATCTCTAGCTAAAGCTTCTCAGTAATACCCTCAGAATCAGGTGTTGACATTGCAGTTCTTTATCACCCTTTCATCTCCATTTTTCCACTGTTAGTAGTGGGTCCATGTGCTTCATTGTCCACCTTAAACATTTTGAATGGTTACACATTCACACGTTAAGACTAAGATCAGGGACTTAATTATCACTAAATGTTCATACCAAGTGTGCTACCTTCTGGCTAATTACTACTTATTAATAGCTACTGAAAAGAATTGTCCTTACATAAGAAACTTAGAAGCACAGATGCTTAAAATATTAAACAGGACTTGAAATGTTGGATGAAATATTAATTGGCCATTTTGCACAAAATATAATTTAGCCAGAAAAGATGAAGAGTAGCAAATGGAAAGAAAGATTAAAAGGCATGAGAGTACACTATCCTGACTCCTACCATGTCACAACAAAAAGGGTTAGAAAGACACTTTCTAGCAGGTGTACAGAGATAAAAGATGAACACTTACTACGAGACAGGTGTTCACTTGTCAAGAATCCTCTTTAGTGACAGAAATCTGTATCACTTTGTTTTTCAGCCAGCTACAATTTATCCTAAGGAGTTCTCATTCCATGTTCTCATGCACCTCTTCTCTGAAAAAAGAATTCTTTCTATTTGGTCTGCCTCCAAGAAAACTGCAACAGTGTTAAATGGTGGTTCCCAAAATAATGGTAGGGAGACTGATTCACACTGTAGTTCCTAGGGCCAGAACAGACATTAGATAAATAGGGACAATGAAGATTTATAATAATTTTCTTTGTTAGCTGCATCTCTTAGCACCTACTGCATAAAGAGCAACGAGAAAGGAAATAACATCCTCTTTTAATGTTTAGATTATATTTTAACATACAAGAGAATAGTTTTCACTGGGTCTTAATCATTTTATGAAATGTGCCCCTTTTCTTCAGTACTCAATGGAGAGAAATACTAGGAAGGCTTAAGAACTAGTTGACCCACTCTATCTCCCCTTCAGCTCATCTACTAGTTTAGGGTCTTGGAAGTCAAAGACTCCCACAGAACTATCCCAATGCATTTTATTCTCAGGTAAATTCTGCACAATAACAATGTTTGCTTGGATCCCTTACAACCACAAATACTTAAAATATAATTTGTCAAAATATATAGAGTTACTTTATATAGCAACAAATCTCCTTCTATAATTTATAATATAAATGTCACTTGCATGGGAATAGGAGATATAAAACTCAAGTTAATCTGATGTATAATGCAATTGCAGGAGATATATATATATACACACACACACATATATACACACACACATATATATACACATACACACATCTTTTTTTAGATGTAAATATTGTGTAGAAGTATATAGTCATAATTTAATTACAAAGAATTTCTTTGTGTTTTCTAGTTTCAATTTCTTTTTTTTTTTTTTGAAACGGAGTCTCGCTCTGTCACCCGGACTGGAGTACAGTGGCCAGTGGCCAGATCTCAGCTCACTTCAAGCTCCACCTCCTGGGTTTACGCCATTCTCCTGCCTCAGCCTCCCGAGTAGCTGGGACTACAGGCGCACGCCACCTCGCCTGGCTAGTTTTTTGTATTTTTTTAGTAGAGACGGGGTTTCACCGTGTTAGCCAGGATGGTCTCGATCTCCTAACCTCGTGATCCGCCCGTCTCGGCCTCCCAAAGTGCTGGGATTACAGGCTTGAGCCACCGCGCCCGGCCCTAGTTTCAATTTCTTAATTAAATATTTCATTAGCAGACATTGAGTACTTTCATAATATAACTAAATAAGTTTCATTTAACCAAAATTACACACTCTCAGTACAATCCAGGTTTTAGAAGAAAAGAATGTCATAGTGAACGCTGACTATGTAAAAAAGTCCCAAAATTAAAAAAAAAAATGATAGGATCATGGAAATATTGAGTCCACTGAATAACATTAATGTATTATTTTGGGGACAGTGGGAAGGTGTATGTTATAATCCAAATAATCCTGGTAAATTCTAATATTTGTTCTAGGTAGCTATGGTATTTATATTCTTTAATAAAAATTATCATTCAATTTAGATTACAGATTTTTATTATTTATTAAGAAAGTGAATAAAATACATAGACTAGTATGTTATACAACCCCAATCTCATTTAAGAAAGACAGAAATTTGGTAGTTTTATTTGCAATTTTTGCATCTCTGTTTTATACATATGTCTCCTTGCTAGTAACTCTCCTTGAATTATGTATTCCTGTGTATGAAAAGGATGACCTGGGATACAAAAATTTCCAGGCAAATTATTTGGACTTGTTAATACACTTAAGAAATAAGTGGGAGTTTTGGAAATTCCTGTGAGACATCCATGTTGCTACTAATTAACTCAGATGAAGCAAAGAATATCCTGAAAACTATAGCCTCTAACCTCAGATGTCAGACATCCTCATTCTTCTATTAATCTTCATACATAAAACATTTGAAATTGCCAAGTTTATTTGAGAGCAGTATAGAAGACTTCTGGATACAATAAAAAAAAAGTATATGATAAGCACAAAACTTTTCACAGCAACTTGAAAAGGTTAAATTAAAATACATACAAAATGGTTAGCCAAACCACCAATACTTACTGTGCTTCTTTTTATCCAACACTAAGATGTGAAAACATACCAAATAAATTATGTCTAGAAACAATCTTTACGCTCAAGAAGTTTAAAATCTGGTAGGTGAAGCCTGCAGTAATAAGCACACTGACATCGATTAACTACTGCAGCCTTAAGTGTACCTTCACCAGCTTCGGCTTCCGGTTGACTACAGAAGAAAAAAGTAAATCCTACAATAGGAAAGGACGAATATACCATGACCTAGTGGGATTTATATCAGAAATTCAAAGGTTGGTCCAACAATCAAAAATCAGTCATTGTCATTCAGCACTTGAATGAAAATGTAGGGCAAAGATGTAGACAAAGGAATAGAAGAGGGCCTTCTTCACCTGACACAGGGTATCTACCAAAGCCCTACAATTAACATTATACTTGACAGTGAGGTATTGAAGAGTACCTGCCCCCTGGCATCTTTTTCACTATACCACTTTCACAGAATTTTCTGTCTCAGGTTCAGCTTCTACAAAATTCAAACTCTAACAGATATAAATAAATCAATTTAGAATTTTTCTTAAAATATTGAAAAACAATGTAATTTTAACGATATAAGAACTAAAAAAAGATATTAAAATTAAATAAAAAGGAGTGTGTGAATATACATAATCCAAACCAGTCTGTAGGAAAGATAAAGGAATAGTCTTCATGAACCCAGTTAATTTAAAGAGATTTAAAAAAAAAAAAAAAAACAAGATTAGGAATAAAAGCTATATTTTGTTTCTTATAATGTTGTTATACATAAGATAAATAAAAAATAAATAAAAATGCCACCTGCAAATCTATGCAAAAAATTAAATCTAGAGTAAATTATTTCTAAGCAAATTTTAAAACATTTTACTAATCTTAATTAAATATTCTCACATAAAAGTAGTTTCAAAGGTGATTTAAGCATTCAAAAAGTTATCAGAATCAGATGGTTGTACAGTTATGTTAAAGAACCAGTAAGTCCATTATTATTTAAAATGTTTTAGAAAATGTATACTGTATAAATAACATTCTAATATTAGAAATAATATTTTAAGAATATCCTAGAAAAAGTTTAGAAAAAGATAGAAAGCGCTTTTGTTTATTAGGCTAATATACATTTATTACCAAATTCTGTCACAAGTATCACAAAAAAATAAATAGATCAATCTCTTGTTGTATTGTAAAATCTAGAATTTCAAGTCTGTCCTTGATATCTTTTAGCCTTATGGGATCCCCAAAGGCCTGATCATGAGCATCCCTGCTCTATTCCGATAGGGCTCCCACCCAGCTGGAAATGAGTCTCCTCTGACCAGTTTCCTTATCAGCCACACTAGCTGCAATCTCTTGATTTTCACCTTCTTGCCAGCCCATGAAATTTTTCCAATAAATCAATCTCACAGCTTTCATGGAACCAGGAGCCTCCTGACCCTCTGGTTACTACAAAGCCTGCCTCCAGAGTCCCTGTTGGTTAACTCACCCTGCCCTCCACCACCTAAATGGAACCACTGCATGGACCTGCATGCTGTGTGGTATTCCCTTCCCCCATGCAGTGAGTATATGTAACTAGTGAACTGCCACCCAACCTAATCCGTCTAGTGGTGGGTATCATATACCAGCCATCTCCTACTATTTAGAGAAGGGGATTCCTTCTTTGCCAACAGGATCAGTAAGGGGAGTGCAGAACACTTATGAATATGGTTGCAAAATATGTTAGAAAATATATGCAATGTCATTCAGTAAAGTATTAAGTAACAATATATGATGACCAGTGTAGATGCATGTGAGTAATGCAAGAGAGGTTTAGTGTAAGGAAATCCACTAATCTATTAACGTATCTAAACATAGAATAAGAAACTTCAGAAGCACATCATTGGATACAAATAAGATATTTCATATACGAAGTGATAAGATTTAATGTGTTTTAAGAATTCGAGGTAGCTAAATAAATACGAAAATTATTTTCCAAAGTCAAATGTATGTTTATAATAGAAGAGCATAAATATCATTAGAATTAAAATCTGTAATCTTGTAAAGACGTGTGCTACTTTTATAACTGTATTTCAGAGGCTCCACAAAAATGCAACAGAAAGAAAAAATAATTGGAATGAACATTAAAACAGAGATAAAACTATTCCATTTTGCTAGGGATATGTTGCATGTTTATAAAATTCAGGACACTAGTGAAATGGAAAGAGCCATTGATATATATGAATTTTTAAAATATTTAGTTGTTGGTATAACTTTGGTAACACTTTTTTGAGAATTAGACAAAGGGTTACATTTCTAAGAAAATGTAACTTAAATGTCAGAATAAATAGAAACCTAAATAATCTGAAAGACACTGTAAAAACTGAAAAGGTAGTCCTCATATACATCATTGAAAAAACCAATTGACAACAGATGATTTAGGGAAATGTCTACCGTATATTTAATAAACTGTTTGTTCTTTATTTGCAGAGAACAAACACAAAAACCAGTTCTCAATCTATACTACAAGTCTAGAAATACTCTGAGATCAGGACTAGCCACGTTGACAGAAAAAATAAGAAGCAACATACAAATATTGTAAAAATGATACTTAAAAGTTTTTAACAATTGAATGAGCAATTTATTAGAGAATGTAAAAATGGATGCACACAGAAAACAAATATTCAGGAATGGTAAATAAATGAAACTATTATATTAGTTATAAAATTCTATTATAATTTTAAAATAATTGAAATGTATATTGGTAAAAAATTAATATTTCAATAGGAAATATGTATTGAGAGAGACATATATATAAAATATATGGAATTTTAGTATATAATTACTTGGTTTTTAATTCAATAAACAATGGATATCTAATACATAACAATTTACTTAAAAAAATCATAAGTTTATAACTCAAAAAGCTGACAAACATAAATAACAATGACATAAAACCTTTAAAAACTATGTATTAATAAAAATATAGGAAAGACGTTATTCAAAATTTTAAAACTGTGAGGAAAAATCATATATGTAACTATGTAAGCCTTGGCAATCCCATGTAGGAAAGATGCCAGGTTAAAATCAAGTGACATATTGGGGAAGATTCTTTGCAATATATTTATATCAAAGGTCCCATAATACACAAAAAGTATTATTATAAATCAAGAAAAAAATACAATCCAGTAGGCTTTATCCCTGGAATTTAAGGTTGGTTCAACATATGCAAATCAATAAATGTGATTCATCACATAAACAGAACTAAAGACAAAATCCTCATGACTATCTCAACAGATACAGAAAAGGCTTTTGATAAAATTCAACATCCTTCATGTTAAAACTTTCGATAAACTAGGTACTGAAGGAACATACCTCAAAATCATAAAAGCAACCTATTACAAACCCACAGTCAGCAGCATACTGAATGGACAAAAGCTGGAAGCATTCCTTTGGAAAATTAGCATAAGGCAAGGATGCCTTCTGACACCACTTCTATCCAACATTGGAAGTCCTGGCTAGAGCAATCAGTCATGAGAAAGAAAGAAAGGTGTTCAATTTGGAAAAGAGGAAGTCGAACTATCTCTGTTAGCAGATGACATGACTCTATATCTAGAAAACTCCATAGTCTCAGCCTGAAAGCTCCTTAAACTGATAAACAACTTCAGTGAATTCTCAGAGTATAAAACCAACATACAAAACTCATAAACATATCTACACGTCGACAGCAGTCAAGCCTAAAGCCAAATCAGAAATTCAGTCTTATTCATAATTGACACAAAAAGAATAAAAGATCTCGGAATACAACTAATGAGGGAGGTGAAAGATCTCTTACAATGAGAACTGCAAAACACCACTCGAAATCAGAGATGACACAAACAATAGAAAAGCATTCCATGTTCATGGAAAGATGAGTCAATAGTTAAGATGGCCAAACTGTACAAAGCAATTTATATATTCAATGTTATTTCCATCAAACTAGCAATGACATTCTTCACAGAACTAGAAAAACTATTTTAAAATTTATATGGAACCAAAAGTGAGCCCAAATATCCAAGGTAATCCTAAGAAAAAAAAACAAAGCTGGAGGCATCATGCTACCTGAATTCAAACTATGCTACAGAGCTACAGTAACCAAAACACCATGGTAATGGTACAAAAACAGATATATAGACCAATGGAACAGAAATAGCCCAGAAATAAGACCACACATCTATGACCAACTGATCTTCAACAAAACTGAAAAAAACAAGCAAGGAGGAAAGGATTCTCTATTCAATAAATGGTGCTGGGAGAACTGGCTAGCCATATGCAGAAAATTGAAATTTGACTCCTTTCTTACAGCATATACAAAAATCAACTCCAGATGGATTAACAACTTAAATGTAGAACCCAAAAGTGTAAAAACCCTGGAAGACGACCTAGGCAATACCATTCTGGACATAGGAAAGGGAAAAGATTTGATGAATAAAATGCCGAAAGCAGTTGTAACAAAAGCAAAACTGACAAGTGGGACCTAATTAAACTAAAGAGTTTCTACACAGCAAAAGAAACGATCAACAGAGAAAACAGACAACCTACAGAATGGGAGAATATTTTTGCAAACTATGAATCTGACAAAGATCTAATATCCCACATCTATAAGAAACTTAAATTTACAGGAAAAGAAAACAAACGACCCCATTAAAAAGTGGGCAAAGGACATGAAAGGACATTTTTCAAAAAAAGACGTACATACAGCTAACAAGCATATGAAACAAGCTCAACATCACTGATCACTATAGATGCAAATCAAAACCACAGTGAGATACCATTTCATGCCAGTCAGAATGGCTATTTTAAAAAAGTAAAATAACATGCTAATGAGGTTACAGAGAAAAGAGAACACTTTATACTGCTGGTAGGAGTGTAAATTAGTCCAACCATTGTAGAAAAAAGTGTGGTAATTCCACAAAGACCTAAGAACAGACTACCATTTAACACAGCAATCACATTACTGTGTATAGACCCAAAGGAATAGAAATAGTCTTATTATAAAGACACATTTATGTGTATGTTCACTGCAGCAGTATTTACAATAACGAAGACATGCAATCAACCTAAATGCTCATCAATGGCAGACTGGATAACAAAAATGTGGTACATATACACCATGGACTGGTATGAAGCCATAAAAGAGAACAGTATTATGTTCTTTGCATGAATATGGATGGAACTGGAGGCCATTATCCTTAGTAAACTGCTGCAGGAACAGAAAACCAAATACCACATGTTCTCACTTATAAGTGGGAGCATATTAATGAGAATAATGGACACATAGGGAAGCAACAGACACTGGAGCCTACTGGAAGGTGGAGGATAGAAGGAGAGAGAGAATCAAGAAAAATAACTAATGGGTAATAGGCTTAATACATGGGTAACAATATAATCCGTACCAAAAAAACCCATGACATGAGTTTACCTCTGTGACAAACCTGCACGAGTACACCTGAACTTAAAAGTTAAAAAAAAGAGAGACACAGGCAAAGAAAAAACATTTCATGAAGAAGATTGAGGAGGAGGAGATGGGAGATGAAAGATGTGTACATGAGAGTGTTTTCCCGGAAGATCAGAGAGGAAATGATTACATGGATGGGACACCCAATAATTATGGTTTCCTTGGAAATTCATGTTTTGGATACAGTAAAAGTATATCATATACTATAGCATTCTGACTGGTAAAATAAACAATATTTTAAAAACTATGGGCAAAAGATATGAATAGGCAGATAAATATTAAAAACTAACCAAATATCGTGGGGCTAATTTTGTGCCAGTTGTTTCTCTAGGGCTTTACATGTGTTTTCACTACTACTTTACTAGCTAGGTACTAATTTCCTTTCCATTTTACAGTTAGGAAACCAAGGCAAAGACTGGTTACATTTTATAGACTCTCTTTGCTAGGAAGCAAAGAAGCTAGAATTAAAACTTATGTAATGTGGTCAGAGTCTGTACTTTTATTCACCATATACACAGCCTTCTAAGTAGACATATAAAAAAGTTCTTCTTCAAACGACATCAGAAAATGCAAATAGAAAAATAATTTAATAATTGTAAAAGTGTGCAGAAGTTCATACTTTTATATATTATCAGTGAAGTTTAGATTGTAATGTTTCTGTGGAGTATGTATTATCTATCATAACTAATAATATTAATATGCTTGCACAACATATAAACATTATTAAAAACTGATATGGTGTATACACACACACACACACACCGCATAAAAACCGATGCTATATGTGTACCTATAACATATCAGTTTTTAATAACATTGTAATCAACATTAAAATATATCATGGTAGAACAAACAAGTATTCTACACACACAGTATGGAAAACAGTGTAGTAATTTACTGCAAATGTTTATACACATGACTACACAGACACAAACACAGACTATCACAAGTTGCCAAGACATTTTGTTAATTGAAAGCAAGTCATTTAAAAACATACATCAAATGATCTCCTTTATGTGTTATAATGTAAAGATACACACACACACAAATGGTCAAGTGTCACAGAAAGTTGTTACCTACTCTAGTAATGATTTTTGGAAAATAAAGGGTGACTTCCATATATTATTTTATTTTATGTACATGTTTGATGTTTAACATAATACTTTATATTACAATTTTCTAATACAGCTAGCATTTTATTACAATGTAATATTTCTCACTTATCAAATTGGAAAATAATTGAAAATACTGGCAAAGTTGTGAGCATGAACTTTCTCATTCTCTTAACAAGAGAATTTACCAAATTGCATTCCTTTTCTTGAGGAAAAATTTGGAAATATATTTCAAAATCACTAAAGGTTTTCCTCCTTAAAAAATTCTATTCTTGTGAATTTTTCCTATTGAAAGAATTAACGTTTTCAAGATATGCAAACAGTTACAACAAAGTTGTCCTAGGGATATTAGTTTATGACAATGACAATTACTCAAAAGTAATCCAGAAATTTAATAATTGGCTGCATCAATTGATTTTATCCAATCGTTTACAGCAATACAGTACTTAAGAAATTATCTTTAGAAATGTAAAATGATATTCATGGGATAAACACATAGCATGATACGCATAGTAACATTTCTGATTCTTAAACTTCTCACAGTCTCAGAAGATATTTTATTTATTTTTATTATGACTTTTATTTTAGGTTAAGAGGCACAAGGGAAGTTTTATTATCTAGGTAAACTGTGTATCACAGAGGTTTGGTATATAGATTATTTTGTCACCCGGGTAATAAGCCTATTTCCTACTAGGTATTTTTTCTGATCCTCTCCCTCCTCCCACCCTCCACCCACCACCCGCCACCCTCAAGTTGGCCCAGGTGTCTGTTGTTCTCCTGTTTGTGTCCACGTGTTCTCCTTGTTTAGCTCAATCCGAAATCCTCAATAAAATACTGGCAAACCGGATTCAGCAGCAGATCAAAAAGCTTATCCACCATGATCAAGTGGGCTTCATCCCTGGGATGCAAGGCTGGTTCAACATTCGCAAATCAATCAACGTAATCCAGCATATCAACAGAACCAAAGACAAGAACCACATGATTATCTCAACAGATGCAGAAAAGGCTTTTGACAAAATTCAACAGCTCTTCATGCTAAAAACGCTCAATAAATTCGGTATTGATGGAACGTACCTCAAAATAATAAGAGC
>NW_022294195.1:0-5856 GCF_002776525.5 Piliocolobus tephrosceles | reverse complement strand
GTTCAGGGAGGGGTTTCCAGAGAACAAGCTCCATGGAAGGACGGCTCATAGACTCAATCATTTTCTTTGTAAAAACTTCATCAAATTCCCTCTTCAAACCTGTTTTCATGGTATCAGAAAGGACAAGACTGGGGAGATGGTTAACATTTCTGTCAGCTTCAACTTCTTCATCTTCATCAATTATCCTGTCCTCAATCTCTTGAAGCTTCCTTCGGGCAACTTCACACTGTGGTTCTCCAGTTGTCTGATCCATTTCTTCACAAATAACATCTAATATCCCAGGTACGGAAAGGCCACTAATGCAGGGATTTACTCCATGCCCCTCTACATCCTGATGTGCACAAAGAATCCAGTCATTAGGACCAGCACAGAGCTCTGCTTCAGTTATCCTTTTCTTTCTTACTGGACAATCATCATCCTCCTCCTCTCGCTTGTGTTTCTTTTTACAGTGAACAGAAACACGTCCGCGCGCCGCACTCCCGGTGGGGCTGCTAGGGACTCCGCGGGGTCCCGATCGCGGGGCCAAGTCTGCGCCGTCAGCCCCTGGCGGGAAGGCCAGGTCGGGGAAGGCCGGCTGCGGCGGCTGTAGGAAGTCCGAGCTGCCGCTCAGAGGGAGGCCGCTAAAGGGCCGGCCGAGCGTAGCCATAGCCGGCGAGACTAGGAGGCTGCGACGGCGGCCTCGGCCGCCCGCGTCCCGAGGCCCGGCAGCTGCACCCACAGCGACTGCCGAAAGGCGCCAGCCTCCGATCCCGCTCTCGACCCCACGTCACGCCTTCTAGAACCCTCCACCTTGGGCCGCTCAGGAGCATCGAGGGTACATTTTTTAAGACATATGACCTACATCTAGAATGGAGGTTGGGGTTAGTTTACAGGTTGCCAGGGAGATGGTCAAAGGATTTCCATTGAATTTAGTAGATAAAATGTAAAGGTATTTGGGCAGATGACAGTAACACAGGTGACATAATGAGAGCTGTACTTTCAGAAGTTTAAACTGATGGTTTACAGTTTAAAATAAAAGTGTCTAGTGATGTGAACATCAGGTTGTTTAGACAGAAATAACAAGTTCTGAATTAGGGTTAGGATCATGGGAATAAGAAAACAAAAATCTACTAGAAAATATTGGCTATTATCAGTATTGTCTGCAGAATAATTAAAGGTGTAGAAAAATAAAATACATTGCACAGTAGAACTAACCTTGTTTTCAGCACATACATATCAGGCATAGATAGTGCTGGGCACTTGACATATTAATCTCCTTTAATCCTTCCAAGATAGGTCATGATAAACTATATTTTCAGATGGATAAGCAACTATCCCAAAGCTACATGGCTCATCAGTAAAGGAACTAGAATTTGAGCCCAAGTGTATTTGACTTGAGAGTCCAATCTCTTTTCACCATGCCAATTCAGTTAAACTGTGAAAGAGCTATTAATGTCTAGTTCTAAAGTAAGAGTGACAGCATATATGCTTGGATTTTCTTCTATCATTGAATAAACGTTGAGTCCTAGCAAAAAATTAGACTCCAGTTATTTCAATAATGAATTGAATACAATAAATAAAAGTCAATATTTGGATAATATTCTACATTAAAATGAGTTTTTGTTTCAAAACAAAATATTTGAAAATCATAGTAAAGAAACAAATATGCATAAACAACTGGGCACAGTGGCTCATGCCTGTAATCCCAGCAATGTGGGAGGCCAAGGCAGGCAGGTCACTCGAGGTCAGGAGTTCGAGACCAGCCTGGCCAACATGGTGGAACCTGGTCTCTACTAAAAATTTAAAAATTAGTTAGGCATTGTGTCATGCGTCTGTAATCCCAGCTACTCGGGAGGCTGAGGCAGGAGAATTGCTTGAACCCAGGAGGCAGAGGTTGCAGTGGGCCAAGATTGTGCCACTGCACTCCAGCCTGGGTGACAGAAAAAAAACTCCGTCTAAAACAATAAAACAAACAAACAAAGAAAACAACCAAAAAACAAATATGCATAAACACACAACAGAAAAGAAAATGACAAAGAAGTTTCCAATAAACTGTTGGATGGGAAGCTATTGGAGAGGTCAGACTCATGAAATAGGGAAAAGAAGCCACAACCTGCTTAAAGGGCATACAACTGAAGAGTGAGCCTATATTCCCTATAAAACCTAATAACCTGGCCTTGGAACTTAGAAGTGCTACTTATAAAGAAGGTAGAATGTGGTATGGGACTTAGAACTGGATTTATTGTGAATTTGTAAGCAGTTCTTCCACGTGCTTCTTGAATTATGTACTGAATTAAATTATTGACAACAGTATGAGGGTGGATCTTTTCATACTGGCAAGATTCAGAAAGTTTACCTTCTACAAATCTTTTCCTAAGAGTAGGTAGAAACAAAAAGAAGCCATAAGATTCAGAAAACTGACCCAGGAGAGCTATGGGGAAAAGTCTGGAACCCAAAAGCCTGGAGAAGGACTAGGCAGCCTCTAGTCCAAGTTACAACAGAAAGCTGGAGAACTCTGGCGGGGGTGTGTCTGAGACTTACAGGATCTCAATATTGTAACAGATAGGAAGAGAGTCTTTTATTTTTTTAAGGTTCTAATAATGACAGATAGTGTTCAATGGCATTTTGTACTGAAAAATGAAAAAGAAGAGCAAGTAACGCACAGTACAGTATGATTAACATAGATGAAGACAAGTGATGATTGTAGAAAGCTGAGCTGTTGGGTGAAGTTGGGCAGATTGAGTCTAGACTGATATGGATGAGAAACAAGAAAACTTCTGAATAAAATTTAAAGTGTGTGATTTAGAAATTATACAATCATGGAACAGCTAAGTCAACATGTTTATGTCAAGACATCTTTTTCGATAGTGACTGTTTTGGAGAGAGAGAAGTTGTATTTGTGTGTGCAACTGTTGGGTAAATTTATCCAAACAGAAATATTTTATTAGAGTGTGTAATTGTCATGTTTTATCAAATATAACTTAAAGATGAATAATGGTGACTTCTGCCATATATCTGTACCAATCTAAGTAGAATAGAGACTTTAATAGTTAAGAGGATTAAAATCTCATTAGAAACCAGGCACGGAGGCTCAAACCTGTAATCCTAGCACTTTGGGAGGCTGAAGTGGGCAGATCACTAGAGGTCAGGAGGTCAAGGCCGCCTGGCCAACATGGTAAAACCATCTCTACTAAAAATACACACACACAAAAATTACCAGGAGGTGGTGGCGGGTGCCTGTAATCCCAGCTACTCGGGAGGCTGAGGCAGGAGAATTGCTTGAACCCAGGAGGCAGAGGTTGCAGTGAGCCGAGATCATGCCACTGTACTCCAGCCTGGGCAACAGAACGAGACTCCATCTCAAAAAAAAAAAAAAAAAAAAAAATTCATTAGAAGAAGGCTGCATGTATTACCCCATACTTTCTGTCATTCTTAAGAAAACATCAGAAAACAGTACAGTATTTGAATGAAGGGATAGACTTGAACAAAAATTCCTACACAAATCCTAGTACACCCCTGAAAAGCTGTAAAAAACAATAGCCAGACTGACTTGTTCTTCATAAGAGTTAGCGCAACCCAATTCATATGTTGAAAAAAAATTGTAGGGGAGGTATAATTTTTTCTCTACCCTCTTAGGGTCTCTGACTGGGTCTAAGTATGAAACTGACATAAGGCAGATTAACAGGAGAAAAACGTACATACTTTATTTTGTAATTTTTACTTGTATATGGGAACTTTTACAAGAAAAATGACCCAAAGGAGCAGTTAGGGCCAAAAGGTTGTATACCAGGTTAGACAAAGGGTAGTGAATTTACGAAAACATGACAAGACAAAGGGGTTTGGGCTAAAGCGTCCGCCATTGCTGAGGCTTGAGTAGGTGGTTTTATGCTCACAGTGTAAACAAAGCAGCCAGGAAGTTCGAACTGGGTGGAGCCCACTGCAGCTTAGCAAGGCTGCTGTGGTCAGACTGCCAGATTTCCCTTCTCTGGGCAGGGCATCTCTGTAAAAAAGGCAGCAGCACCAGTCAGGGACTTATAGCTAAAACCCCCATCTTCCTGGGACAGAGCACCTGGGAAATGGAGCAGCTGTGGGCGCAGCTTCCGAAGACTGAACCGTCACTGCCTGATGGCTCTGAAGAGAGCAGCAGACGTCCCAGCACAGCTTTCAAGCTGTGTTAAGGGTCAGACTGCATCTTCAAGTGGCTCATACAGAAGAGCTCTGGCTGGCATCTGGCAGGTGCACCTCTGGGACGAAACTTCCAGAGAAAATATCAGGCAGCAGTCTTTGCTCTTCTGCAGCCTCTGCTGGTGATACCCACTGAAACAGGGTTGGGAGATCTCCAGCAAACTCCAGCAGATCTGGAGCAGAGGGGCCTGACTGTCAGAAGGAAAACTAACAAACAGAAAAGAATAGCATGTCCACTTAAAGACCCCATCTGAAGGTCACCAACATCAAAGGCCAAAGGTAGATAAATCCACAAAGATGGGGAGAAACCAGTGCAAAAAGGCTGAAAATTTCAAAAACCAGAATGCCTCTTCTCCTCCAAAGGATCACAACTCCTTGCCAGCAAGAGAGCAAAACTGGACAGAGAATGAGTTTGACGAATTGACAGAAGTAGCCTTCAGAAGGTGAGTAATAACAAACTTTTCTGAGCTAAAGGAGCATGTTCTAACCCAATGCAAGGAAGCTAAGAACTTTGAACAAAGTTAGACTAATTGCTAACTAGAATAACCAGTTTAGAGAAGAACATAAGTGATCTGATGGAGCTGAAAAACAGCATGAGAACTTCGTGAAACATACACAAGTTTCAATAGCTAAATCAATCAAGCGAAAGAAAGGATATCAGTGATTGAAGATCAACTTAATAAAATAAAGAGAGAAGGCAAGATTGAGAAAAAAGAATAAAAAGCAACCAACAAAGCCTCCAAGAAATATGGTACTAGGTAAAAAGACCAAATCTACATTTGACTGATGTACCTGAAAGTGATGAAGAAAATGGAACCAAATTGGAAAACACTCTTCAGGATATTATCCAGGAGAACTTCCCCAAGCTAGGAAGACAGGCCAATATTCAACTTTAGGAAATACTGAGAACACCACAAAGATACTCCTCAAGAAGAGCAATCATCAGTTTCACCAAGAATTGAAATGAAGGAAAAAATATTAAGGGCAGCTAGAGAGAAAGGTCAGGTTAACACAAAGAGAAACCGATCAGACTAACAGCAGATCTTTCTGCAGAAACCCTACAAGCCAGAAAAGAATGGGGGCCAATATTCAACATTCTTAAAGAAAAAGACTTTCAACCCAGAGTTTCATATTCAGCCAAACTAAGCTTCATAAGTGAAGGAGAAATAAAATCCTTTACAGGCAAGGCAAATGCTGAGAGATTTTGTCACCATCAGGCCTGCCTTAAAAGAGCTCCTGAAGGAAGCACCAAACATGAAAAGGAACAACTGGTACCAGCCACTGCAAAAACATACCACATTGTAAAGACCATCGACACTATGAAGAAACTGCATCAACTAACAGGCAAAATAACCAGCTAACCTCACAATGACAGGATCAAATTCACACATAACAATATTAGCTTTAAATATAAGTGGGCTAAATGCCCTAATTAAAAGACACAGACTGACAAATTGGATAAAGAGCCAAGACCCATCAGTGTGCTGTATTCAGGAGACCCATCTCATGTGCAAAGACACACGTAGGCTCAAAATAAAGGGATGGAGGAATCTTTACAAAGCAAATGGAAAGCAAAACAAAAACAGTAGTTACAATCCTAGTCTCTGATAAAACAGACTTCCATCAACTCGTCAGCACCCATCAATTCATCATTTATATCAGGTATAACTCCCCAATGCAATCCCTCCCCCC
>NW_022294194.1:0-3503 GCF_002776525.5 Piliocolobus tephrosceles | reverse complement strand
GGGAGGGGAGGGGAGGGGAGGGGAGGAAAGGAAAGGAAATTTTGTTGAAACCAGGCTGGGTGCAGTGGCTCATGCCTGTAATTTCAGCACTTTGGAAGCCCAAGGTAGGAGGATTACTTGAAGCTTAGGAGTTCAAGACCAGCCTGGACAACAAAGAAAAACCCCCTCTCTACAAAAATAAAAATTTAAAAAATGAGTTGGGCATGGTGATATGCTCCTGTAGTGTCAGCTACTAGGGAGGCTGAGGTGGGAGGATCGCTTGAGCCCAGGAATTTGAGGCTGCAGTGAGCTGTTATCACAACCTACATTCTGACCTTGGTGACACAGCAAGACCCTGATTCTAAAAGGAATAAAAAAGGAAAAAAAAAAAAAAAAAAGGCGTTGAAATCAACTGCTATATCAGGATTGCTTGGTGAGCCTGGATCCTAGCAAAAAAGATACCATATGTAGAGCTAGCTCAGCAACCTGTGGAGTGCAATGCATCACTCATCTCCATCACAGGATCTCCTGAAGGGACCCTCCAGCATTTGAAAAAGGGACAAGTCACATGGATGAGTTCTTTGTGGTTTTCTTTTCCTAGACTCTGTGTAGACGCTGACCTTCTGTTAACACTTTCTACAAAGAAACTATAATAGCTTTATTACTGATAAAATAGCTCACATTTATTGAGTGTTTTCTATGTGTTTTCAAGAAACCTATGTAATTTGATGTAAGTGATCCAAAGTGAAGAAGAAGAAGAAGGAGAAGGAGAAGGAGAAGGAGAAGGAGAAGAAGAAGAAGAGGAGGAGGAGGAGGAGGAGGAGGAGGAGGAGGAGGAAGAACGTTGTCCAAGGTAGCATGCAGAGCTAAGTCAGGGATCAAGGAGAGAGCTGGGAAGGCAGCCACCACATTGAAGGCCTGAGTAGTTACCCTGCCACATTAGTTTTTAAGATAGTCTGCTCTCTTAATTTGAGGAGAGACATATGACTAAATATGAGTTTCCCATGTCTCCTTGGCAGCACTTCTACATGTGGCTCATGTCAATCACCATTGTTTATTTATTACAGCATTAAATTTTTTATTTTTAAATTTTTATCTGTTTATTTATTTATTTTGAGACCAGGTTGTGAGACTGGCTAAATTTTGTATTTTTGGTAGAGATGGGGTTTTGCCACGTTGCCCAGGCTGGTCTTGAACTCCTGGGCTCAAGCTATCCACACGCTTCAGTCCCCCAAAGTGCTGGGATTACAGGCATGAGCCACAATCATCATTATTTAAATCAATAAAATAACACTGACCATTTGTTGAAGTTAAGACTAGAAGCTTTTATCTACCCGGGCAGGTAGGCATCATATTGCCATCTTAGAAATGAGAAAACTGAGATTCAGGAGCTTAACTTAGTTCACGTTTATCTAGTGCTTTTTCCATACTGTATCACTTTATCAATCAAATTTCCAATCTGAATTGACCTTCTAATTTCACACCCCAATAGTTTTCCCTTGACTGTATCTGCATTCATGGACTTATAACATGGCACTAAGTGGAAATGATGTACAGCCTTGGCTTTCAGTGTAGTATCATAGTTTGTTTGCTAGTAAGTTGTAGCAACTCCCCTGGCATACTTTTAGTTTCCAGGCTTTCTGGACAATTTCAAGGCCTCTTGGACATCAGACAAATTATTGTTAAAATAATGAATGAGACACCTGTAATCCCAGCACTTTGGGAGGCTGAGGTGGGTGGACCACTTGAGGTCAGGAGTTCGAGACCAGCCTGGCCAACACAGTGAAACCTTGTCTCTACTAAAATTACAAAAGTTATCTGGGCATGGTGGCACATACCTATAGTCCCAGCTACTCAGGAGGCTGAGGCAGGAGAATTGCTTAAACCCAGGAGGCAGAGGTTGCAGTGAGCCGAGATTGCACCATTGCACTCCAGCCTGGGTGAGAGTGTGACTCTGTCTCAAAAAGAAAAGAAAAGAAAAGAAAGAATGAGGACCAGTATAGCTCTTAGTTTAAGGTCTTTATTTTTATTGGTGTTTCTGTCCCGGTTTGTTTTTTGAGGGAAGAAAGGGTTGCGTGATTCTTTGCACATAGTGAAGACCTAGATCAGCTTTTATTTTAGGGCTACGGGTAGTGGGAGTTGGGAGGGCAAGCAACAGTCTCAAAAATGTTCAAGGAATTAAAACACAAAAACGGAAAACTGCAAGTGTTGGCAAGGTTGTGGAAACTTGGAACCCTCAAACATTGCTGGTGGAAATGTAAAATGATTCATTCAGCTGCTGTGGAAAACTTTTTGGCAGTTCCTGGAAAAGTTAAACATAGAATTACCCTATGACCTAGAAAGTCCACTCCTAGGTATATATCCAAAAGAACTGGGAACAGGTACTCAAATATGTGTACAGGCATGTTCACAGCAGCACTATTCACAATGGCCAAAAGGTGGAAATAACCCAAATATCTATCAAGGGATGAATGAATAAACAAATTGTAATATACACATACAATGGGATATTAATCAGTCATAAAAACGAATGAAGTACTGATCCACGCCTCAACATGGGTGAATCTTAAATGCAGGCTAAGTCAAAGAAACGACACAAAAGGCCGCATATTGTATGGTTCCATTTATATGAAATAGTCAGAAAAAGTAAACTCACAGAGACAGAAAATAGCTGAGTGGTTGCCAGGGTCTGGAGGAAGGAGGGACTGGGGATTACTGCTTAATGAAGTGATCGGTGTTTCAGAACTAGATAGAAGTAGTGGTTGCTCAACATTATGAATGTAATAAATGCCACTGAATCGTTCTCTTTTAAATGGTTTATGTCTTGTGAATTTCACCTCAAAAAAAAAAAAAAAAGTTAAAAAGCCTTCTCTGCCTTTCTCTGGGCTTGGAATCTTCCTAATGGATTCAGGGCAAAAGAAACATTCAGCCACTCTGTTTGCGGAAGGGGCAAAGAGTGGCTTGTCCCGACAGTTTGAGCTGTTTCCAACTGAGTCAGCACAGTGTCCAAGACAGGTCCTGGGCTCCAGTGAGCACAGTCGCTATCCTGGGGGAGGCACATTCCGCAGATTAACAGAAGTCTGTGATAAACTCAGCATAGGGGGATTGGCTGTCCCAAGTATCAAGGAGTCCTAAAAGAAAAGGGTCTATTTCAGTCGGGGGACCTGGACTGAACTAACTCGTGTCCATGGCCGCCAAATCTCGTGTGACAAATGTATTCTTCTGTTGTTAATAGAAATAAAACAGTTTTTCAGGCCCCTCCAGGAGCTCCTCTGCAAAGGTGGGGTAAAAAGGCAACTAAATCAGTACGAGGACTTCAGCCCGAGGATGTCAGGAGCGGGGTCGGTGCGGACGGGCAGGTGGGCGGGGGGCACCCCGCGCCCCGCCCCAGTCCCCGGGAGGCCGGCGGCCGCAGCTCGGGGAAGTGGGGACTGGCGCGGGGCCGCGCTCCCGCCGTCCTCGGCGGCGCCTACGGACCGGCAAGCGGCGGGCGGTCCGCGAGGGGGCGGCGGCGTCCGGGCTTT
>NW_022294193.1:0-6629 GCF_002776525.5 Piliocolobus tephrosceles | reverse complement strand
AAAGGCAACAATCAGCAGTCTGTGTCTAGTTCAGGAATTGTAAATGCACCAATCAGCACTCTGTCAAAATGGACCAATCAGCTCTCTGTAAAATGGACCAATCAGCTCTCTGTAAAATAGACCAATCAGCTCTCTGTAAAATGGACCAACCAGCAGGATGTGGGTGGGGTCAGATAAGGGAATAAAAGCAGGCTGCCTGAGCCAACCAGCCACAAGCCACTCAGGTCTCCTTCCACACTGTGGAAGGTTTGTTCTTTCACTCTTCACAATACATCTTGCTGCTGCTCACTCTTTGGGTCCACACTGTCTTTATGAGCTGTAACACTCACCGCAAAGGTCTGCAGCTTCACTCCTGAGGCCAGCGAGACCACGAACCCACCAGAAGGAAGAAACTCCAGACATGTCTGAACATCAGAAGGAACAAACTCCAAACACACCATCTTTAAGAACTATAACACAGCAAGGGGCTGCGGCTTCATTCTTGAAGTCAGTGAGACCAAGAACCCACCAGTTCCGTACACAATGCCATTCTCCTGCCTCAGCCACCTGAGTAGCTGGGACTACAGGCACTCGCCACCAGGCCCAGCTAATTTTTTGTATTTTTTTAGTAGAGACGGGGTTTCACCATGTTAGCCAGGATGGTCTCAATCTCCTGACCTTGTGATCCACCCGCCTCAGCCTCCGAAAGTGCTGGGATTACAGGCCTGAGCCACCATGC
Source organism: Piliocolobus tephrosceles (assembly GCF_002776525.5). Classification (NCBI taxonomy): domain Eukaryota; kingdom Metazoa; phylum Chordata; class Mammalia; order Primates; family Cercopithecidae; genus Piliocolobus; species Piliocolobus tephrosceles. Next base: position 5,911 of record NW_022294193.1, on the reverse strand, counting down.
CTGGCCGTTTCCTGAGTTTTTAATGATCACCATTCTAACTGGCATGAGATGGTATCTCATTGTGGTTTTCATTTGCAGTTTTCTAATGACCAGTGATGATGAGCTTTTTTTTCATATGTTTGTTGGCCACATAAATGTCTTCTTTTAAGAAGTGTCTGTTCATATCCTTCACCCACTTTTCGATGGGGTTGTTTTTTTCTTGTAAATTTGTTTAAGTTCCTTGTAGATTCTGGATATTAGCCCTTTGTCAGATGGATAGATTGCAAACATTTTCTCCCATTCTGTAGGTTGCCTGTTCACTCTGATGAGAGTTTATTTTGCTATGCAGAAGCTCTTTAGTTTTAGATCCCATTTCTCAACTTTTGCTTTTTTTGTAATTGCTTTTGGTGTTTTCATCATGAAATCTTTGCCCATGCCTATGTCCTGAGTGGTATTGCCTAGATTTTAAGATTTTAAGGCTTTTATAGATTTGGGTTTTACATTTAAGTCTTTATTCCATCTTGAGTTAATTTTTGTGTTAGGTGTAAGAAAGGGTTCCACTTTCAATTTTCTGCCTATGGCTAGCCAGTTCTGCCAGCACCATTTATTAAATAGGGAATCCTTTCCCTATTGCTTGTTTTTGTCAGGTTTATCAAAGATCAGATGGTTGTAAATGTGAGGTGTTATTTCTGAGTTCTCTATTGTGTTCCATTGGTCTGTGTGTCTGTTTTTGTACCAGTACCATGCTGCTTTGGTTACTGTAGCCTTGTTGCTTCCGGAAAAATTTTCTGAATTAATTGGAACATGAAGATAGCGTGGCAGGGGTGTAGTAAGGAATACTGTAGTGCTAGTAGTTAAAATCTTGAGAGTGAATGAACCCCTGAGTCAGTAACAACAGAGGGCAAAAGATAAGATCAATCTTTCTTCTGCTCCTGAGAGAAACCAAGTATGCTCCTCTCTCAGGACCTTTGCACCTGCTGCTCCCTCAGCCTAACTTCCCCACTGCCAACTAACTACATTGTTCATAACATTATTTTACTCAGGGGTCTGCTTAAATGTCACCTTATAAATAAAAGCATCACATTTATAATATCATTTTCCCTATCCCATAACTCTCTATTCACTAACCCTGTATTATTTTTCTTCCTTGCTGTATGTGCAGTCCATATAACATATTTGTTTGTTTATTACCAGTTCCTCCAGACTACAATGTAAGCTCAATAAAGGAGAAAATTTGTCTGATTTATTGATCTCTGTATCACCAGTATCTTTTATAATGCATAGAATATAGGAGGTACGCAATGAATATTTGCTTAAAGAATGAAAATAAATGTTTTGTTCATTTATCTGGCTGGTGGATGAATGATAGGAAGAAGAGAAACCTGTAAGAGAGGCACAGTATTCAGAGAAAGGCAGGAAAATGTTGCATTGTGCAAGTTGCAAGGCAATAGTTAAAATATTTGCTGCAAGCCTCCAATAGCCAAGATGTGGATTAGGATAAGGGTGATCAACCAGCTCAGTTTTTCAGAGATAGTCCTGCCTTCAGGACTGAAATTACAGTATCCCTAAAATTCCTTAGTTTTGCACAAACCTGCACAGTCGATCACCGTAGTTGGTAGTTAGTTTTAAAAAGAAGCAACCTAGTCTCAAACTATGCAAGGCAAGTCACAAGGGACCAGGGTTCTTGTGGGGGTGGCATGAGAACCTGACATTTGAGATATCTGAGCTGACAGAGGGAGCTACCTGGAGAGTTAGCAGGGACAGGACTACAGCCTGCTTGGAGCCCAGAGGGTTTGGTGCAGAAACAGCTGCAGGGAAGCACGGACGGGGGCACCCATCCTTGAAGGCTTGCCATGCCTTCTAGGCGGCTTTGGCCTTTGGTGACTGTTGGACTTGAACAGAACAGGGCTATCTTCTCTGTTGGATGAGGCCAGTCTAATATGAGCACCCGTATGCCGGCCTGTCCCAGAGTCCCGATCTGGCCACATCCACTTGCAGCTCACCCTCAGATGCCCAACTGGCCACCATAAAACAACTTAAATACAAAGACCACTGACACTATAAAACAACTACACAATCAAGCCTACATAACAACCAGCTAACAACACCATGACAGGATCAGATCCACATGTATCAATATTAACCTTGAATATAAAGGGGCTAAATACCCCACTTAAAAGTCACAGAGTGGCAAGTTGGATAAAGAATCAGTACCCAACTGCATAGTGTCTTCAAGACACCCATCTCTCATGCAATGACACCCATGGGCTCAAGGTAAAGGGATGGAGAAAAATTTATCAAGCAAATGGAAAACAAAAAAGCAGGGGTTGCTATTCTTATTTCAGGCAGAACAGACTGTAAGCCAACAATGATCAAAAAGGACAAAGTGAAGTCCTAGCCAGAGCAATGAGGCAAGAGAAAGAAATAAAATGCATCCAAATAGGAAGAGAGGAAGTCAAACTATCTCTCTTCACAGATGATATGATTATATACCTAGAAAACCCCAAAGTCTCTACTCAGTGGCTCTTAGATCTGATAAACAACTTCAGAAAAGTTTCAGGATACAAAACCAATGTACAAAAATTGGTAGCATTTCTATACACCAATAACGACCAAGCTGAAACCCAAATCAAGAACGCAATGCCATTCACAATAGCAACAAACAGGATAACATACCTAGGAATACAGATAACCAGGGATGTGAAAGATATCTCTACAAGAATTACAAAACACTGCTGAAAGAAATCAGAGATTACACAAACAAATGGAAAAACATTCCATGCTCATTGATAGGAAAAATCAATATTGTTAAAATGGCCATACTGCCCAAAGCAATGTCTGGATTCAGTGCTATTCCTATCAATCTACTAACAATGTCTATCACAGAATTTGAAAAAAAAAAAAAAACTATTCTAAAATTCATGTGGAACCAAAAAAAGAGCCCAAATAGGAAAAGCAATCCTAAGCAAAAAGAAGAAAATCAGAGGCATCAAACTACCCAACTTCAAGCTATATTACAATGCTACGGTAACAAAAACAGCATGGTACTGGTACAAAAACAGACTAATAGAACAATGGAACAGGTTAGAAAACCAAGGAATAAAGCCACACACCTAAAACCACCTGATCTTTGACAAAGCTGAAAATGACAAGCAATGGGGAAAGGACTTCCTATTTGATAAATGATGCTGGGATAACTGGCTAGCCATATGCAGAAGATTGAAGCTGAATTCCTTATTTTCATCATATAAACAAATCAATGCAAGATGGATTAAAGACTTAAATGTAAAACTTAAAATTATAAAAACCCTAGAATAAAATCTAAGAAATTCCATTCTGGACATAGGCCATGGAAAAGACTTCAAGACAAAGACTCCAAAAGAAATTGCAACAATAACAAAAATTGAAAAGCCGGACCTAATTAAAGTAAAGAGCTTCTGCACAGCAAAAGAAGGAATAAACAGAGTAAACAGACAAATGGGAGAAAATATTTGCGACCTATGCATCTGACAAAGGCCTAATATCCAGAATCTATAAGGAACTTAAACCAACAAGCAAAATAACAAACAAACCCATTAAAAATGTGCAAAAGATACGAATAGATACTTCTCAAAAGAAGACATACATGAGGCCAAAAAGCATATGAAAAAGTGCTCATCATCATTAATAATCAGAGAAATGCAAATCAAAACCACAATTAGCTACCATCCCACACCAGTCAGAATGGCTATTATTAAAAAGTCAAAAAATAACAGATACTGGCAAGTTTACAGAGAAAGGGGAATACTTACACACTGTTGATGGGAATGTAAATTAGTTCAGCCACTGTGGAAAGCAGTTTGGAGGTCTCTCAAAAGACTTAGAATTACCATTCAACCCAGCAATTCCATTACTGGGCATATACCCAAATAAATATAAATCATCCTACCATAAAGATACATACACATATATGTTTATCATAGCACCATTCACCATAACAAAGACATGGAATCAATCTAGAGGCCTGTCCAAGACTCCTTCTGCTTGAGAAAAGCAGAGGATAAAGTAAATGGGACTTTGTCTTGCACCAGCTCAGCCACAGTGGGGTAGAGCAGCAAGCATGCTCTTGAGGTTCCTGATTGCAGGACGTGGCTCTTGGATGATATTTCTGGACCTGCCCTGGTTCACAGGGGATCCCACTGCCCTGAAGAATGAGTCCCAGGCCAGGCAGCATTTACCACAAGCTGACTGAAGAGCCCTTGGGCCTTAGGGGAATATCAGTGGTAGTCTGGAAGTACATCCTGTGGGCCTGTGGTGGCAGTGGCCACAGCGTGTGGTTACTGCCCCTGTGAAAGTGGGAGGGAAGAGTGGAAAGACTGTGTCTCGTGGTTTGAGTGCCAGCTAAGCTGAAGTACAATAGAACACCAAGTAGATTTCTAAGGTTTTCTACTCTAGTCCGTGGCTCCCAGACAGCACCTCAGGACCCAGGCCTGGGGAAACTCACCACCCTGAAGGGAAGGACACAGGCCTAGCTAGCTTTGTCACCTGCTGATTGTAGAGCCCCAGGACTTTGAGTGAACATAGACAGTAGCCAGGGATTGGTTACAGCCGTTCTTGGACAAGACCTAGTGCGGCACTGGCTTCAGGTCTGACTCAGTGCAGTCCTAGTGGTGGTGGCCTCAGGGGTGCTTATGTCACTCCACCCTGAGCTTCAGGTGGCTCAGAACAGAGAGAGAGATTTTGTTCATTTGGGAGAAAGTAAGGGAAGAGAACAAGAGTCTCTGCCTGGTAATCCAGAGGATTCTCCCAGATCTTGTTCAAGACCCTCAAGGCAATACCTCTACAAGTCTGCAAGAACCACAGCATCACTGGGCTTGGGGTTCCCCCTATACCAGATACAGCTTAGATCACAACACCCAAGTCATTTCAAATATCTGGAAAGCTTTCCCAAGGAGGATGGGTACAAACAAGCCCAGACTACAATGACTATAATAAATACCTAACTATTCAATGCCCAGACATAGACAAACATCTACAGGTATTAAGGCAATCCAGGAAAATATGACTTCACCAAATGAACTAAACAAAGTACCAATCCTGGAGAAACAGGGATATGTAGCAACCTAGATGACCATCAGTGGTGAACTGGATAAAGAAAATGTAGGACATATACACTGTGGAATACTATGCAGCCATTAACAAGAATGAAATTATAATTATGTCCCTTGCAGCAACACAGATACAGCTGGAGGCCACTATCTTAAATGAATTAATGCAGGAAAAGAAAACCAAATACTACAGGTTCTTACTTATAAGCGGGAGCTAAACACTGAATACACATGGACACAAAGAAGGGAACAATAGACATCAGGGCCTACTTGAGGGTGGGAGATGGGAGAAGGGTGAGGATCAATAAACTACTTATTAGATACTATGCTCACTATTGGAGTAACAAAATAAGTGCTACACCCAACACCAGCAATACACAATTTACTCATATAACAAACCTGAACATGTACCCATGAAGCTAAAACAAAAGTTGGAAGGAAAATGAATTTGTCCATTTCACCTATCTTATCGAATTTATTGGCATATAATTTTTCATAGCATTCCTTTATAATCCTTTTTTATTTCTGTAAGGTTTTTTTTTTCTTTTTTTCAGTTCAAAATTTTATTTGAGGAGGATATAAATCAGTTTGAATGATAATTTTAAATACATGTTATTTTTGTTTGTTCGTTTGTTTTTATTATACTTTAAGTTCTAGGGTACATGTGCATAACGTGCAGGTTTGTTACATATGTATACTTGTGCCATGTTGGTGTGCTGCACCCATCAACTCGCCAGCACCCATCAATTCATCATTTATATCAGGTATAACTCCCAGTGCAATCCCTCCCACCTCCCCGCTCCCCATGATAGGCCCTGATGTGCGATGTTCCCCTTCCCGAGTCC
>NW_022294191.1:0-1388 GCF_002776525.5 Piliocolobus tephrosceles | reverse complement strand
TTTCGATTTTTATCTGAGGATATTTCCCTTGTCATCATAAGCTTCAAAGCGCTCCTAAAGATCCTGTTGCAGATTCCATGACACCATTGTTAGCAAACTACTCCATGAAAAGAAATGTGTAACTCTGGGAGGTGAATTCATACATCACAAACCAGTTTCTCAGAAAGCTTCTTTCTAGTTTTTATATGAGGATATTTCCTTTGTCACCATGAGCTTTACTGTGCTCCCAAATATCCCATTGCAGTTCCCAAGAACACAGTGTTAGGAAACTGCTCAATGAAAAGAACAGTGTAACTCTGTGGCATGAATTCACACATCACAAAGCAATTTCTCAGGCAGCTTCTTTCTAGTTTTTATCTGAGGATAATTCCTTTGTCATCTGAATAGGCCTCAATGCTCTTGCAAATATATAAATTTGCAGATTCCACAAAAATAATGTTAGCACACAGCTCAATGAAAAGAAAGGTGTAACTGTGGGAGATGAATTCACACATCACAAAGCAGTTTCCCAGAAAGCTTCCTTTTGGTTTTTACCTGATCATATTTCCCTTATCACCGTAGGCTTCAATACACACCCAAACATCCTATTGCAGATTCCACGAAAACGGTGTTAGGAAACTTCAACATGAAAAGAAATGTGTAACTCTGTGAGATTAATTCACACATGACAAAGAAGTTTCTCAGAAATCTTCTTTCTTGTTTTTAACTGAGGATATTTCCTTTGTCATCATACGCTTTAAACCCTCCCAAATATTCCATAGCAGATCCCAAGAAAACAGTGTTAGCAAACTGCTCTATGACAGGAACAATGTAACTTTGTGAGATGAATTCACACATCCATAAGTAGTTTCTCAGAAAGCTTCTTTCTAGTTTTTATGGGAGGATATTTCCTTTGTCACCATAGTTTTCAATGCCATCTAAAATATGCCTTCTCAGATTCCCTCAAAAGAGTGCTACCAAAGTGCTACATGAAAAGCATCGTGTAGCTCAGAGAGATGAATTCAGACATCACAAAGCTGTTTCTCAGAAAGCTTCTTTCTAGTTTTTATCAGAGAATATCTCCTTTCTCACCATAGGCCTCAAAGCAATCCCGAATATCCCATTGCAGATTACAAGAAAATCCTGTTAACAAACTGCTCAATGAAAAATATGGTGTATTATGCCTATTGTGAAAAAGGAAATATACTCTGAAGAAACCTAGAAAGAAGCTTTCTGAGAAACTGCTTTGTGATATGTGAATGCATCTCAAAGAGTTACATCATCATTTTCGTGGAGCAGTTTGCTGACACTGTTTGCCTGGAATCGGCAGTAGGATATTGGGAGTGCATTGAAGCTTATGGTGACAAAGGAAATATCCTCAGATAACAACTAGAAAGAAGCTTTCTGAG
>NW_022294188.1:0-9156 GCF_002776525.5 Piliocolobus tephrosceles | reverse complement strand
TCTCTTTTTTTGTTGTGTCTCTGCCAGGCTTTGGTATCAGGATGATGTTGGCCTCATAAAATGAGTTAGGGAGGATTCCCTCTTTTTCTATTGATTGGACTAGTTTCAGAAGGAATGGTACCAGCTCCTCCTTGTACCTCTGGTAGAATTCAGCTGTGAATCCATCTGGTCCTGGGCTTTTTTTGGTGGGTAGGCTATTAATTGTTGCCTCAATTTCAGAGCCTGCTATTGGTCTATTCAGGGATTCAACTTCTTCCTGGTTTAGTCTTGGGAGAGTGTACGTGTCCAGGAAATTATCCATTTCTTCTAGATTTTCTAGTTGATTTGTGTAGAGGTGTTTATAGTATTCTCTGATGGTAGTTTGTATTTCTGTGGGGTCGGTGGTGATATCCCCTTTATCATTTTTTATTGCGTCTATTTGATTCCTCTCTCTTTTCTTCTTTATTAGCCTTGCTAGCGGTATTGGGGCCTATCATTGGGAGGGGGGAGGGGGGAGGGATTGCATTGGGGAGTTATACCTGATATAAATGATGAATTGATGGGTGCTGACGAGTTGATGGGTGCAGCACACCAACATGGCACATGTATACATATGTAACAAACCTGCATGTTATGCACATGTACCCTAGAACTTAAAGTATATTAAAAAAATAAATAAATAAATAAAAATTAAAGTGAGTAGAGGATAGCAACCACGCATTGCTTTGTTACTGTACAAGAAAGGCTGTTGAAGATTCAAAGACTCTTCAAACAATTTCTCCATAAAGTAGGAGATATTTTATTTTAATCATCATGTTTACTATCAGTAAGGTAGCATTTAGTACAGTCTTCAGTAAGTACTTGGAAGTTGTAATTGTAAGCATGCTTAGATCTATCATGTCCTAGGCTGCTAGGCAGTAAGAAAACCAGCAATGTTCAGTTTGCTGCGCCCAGACTTGGCCTAGGTCCTCTCCCCACATTCTCTCTAAACCTCACAAGGAGGCACTACAAGGAAGATGCCATCAAATTCAGGAACCCTCCTTTAGGAATCAGATAGGGAAAATGACAATTGGAAAGATGGAGCTATTTGATTCTGGTTGTGTATCTTGTGAATGACAGAGTGAGAATTAAAAGCAAGCCTCATCTTTGCCAAAAAACATGCTTTTGTTTATTTTTACTTCATTAACTTGTCATAGCGAAAAAAATGGACTTTAAAAATTAGACTTAGAATCAAGTTTCTTATTTAGTTATATGACTTTGAAACATGCCGTACCTATCACAATGTCCCTCACATAGAAGATGCTCTAAACATAATTGCTCAATGTGTTTATCTGAGTTTCAGTTTCACTGACATCAAAATGGACCCACAATACTTATTTTCGTGGCTTATTTATCAGGATTCTGTAAGATAGATAAAAAAGCCCGATGTGTTTTGCTTTCAATAAATGTCAGTTTTCACTCCCTTTTCTTCTTCTTTCTCTCTAATATTTATTTATTTAAACAAGAAATAATCAGAAGCTTTCAACATCAGTGTGCGTTAATATTGTATAACTTTCATATCATGAGATAACTTGAACAAAAGAATCTGTCTTATTGTGTATGTCATGTTCTGTCAAAGCAAATGAGCCTGAAAAACTGTTTCCTTATACAAGGTAACAGAGATACATGTGGAAATTACAGACTGTAACTAACAATATATCATGCAAAATGTATAGTCAAAAGGAAACATCAGTATAAGTAAAACTTCTTAATGTCAGACAGATGACTTTTTTATTTTCAATAAATAAGAAAATTTCAGATAACCTGAACAGACAAACAGCATGAAATTATTTTGCATCTTAATAAGATCAGTTTTAAAAAGAAGAAGTTACATGCTGAAACAAGCAAATGACACATTGAGTTCAGTGGAGTTGCCTAAACAAGTTACTCCAAGTTCCAGCCTGGGATGATGGAGGAGGACACTCACACTCATTCTGCCCCTGATTATGAAAATATTTTTTCTTGTCATAATAATCCATGGTAAGATTGTCTGTCCACTTCGTTTCATCTCTTGATTGTAATGGATTTTATCCCATTTCCCAGTGACCTTCTGTGAACGTCATGCAAGTTCATGATGATTTTATTCATTGTGGTGTACACATGATTTAAAGAGTAATTGGAGAACTTGTTTTATTTTCCTTGGGAAACTAAATAAAAGCAACTATAACAAATCAGTCTTAAAAATATATATTTGAAAGGATAGACTTACATTGAAAGGAACTTATAAAGTTTAATAGAAGAAAAATCTACTAAAATTTAAGATTAGTGATTGTAGACAATTACCTTTTACGGTTATGAGAGTATTTTTGTATAATCCAAAGCATGGATGGCTTTGCTCTTGAGAAAATAACAATTCGTGTATTGATACAATTTTCCGTTTTGCAGCTAAGATGAAATCTAACCTATGGCCAAGGAAAATATGCAAGGTACTAATTGGATTTGACAAAATAAGTTCATTGGTGAACTCAGTAAAAGCAGAGAGGGACGCTATTGATTTTCATCGATTATGATGGTGGTTCCAAAAAAGTGAAAATAATTAAATCTACCAAAACAAGTCAAGGAATATTTGCAGAGGAAGGGACTTAGCCTAGTTCTACAGACATGAGACCCTTTTCTTCAGGAATTGGTAGAAAGCAATGGGTCTCTAAGTATTTTAGAAAATTTTATTCAAATTGGAAATAAAAACCTGATTGTCTCTATGGCTGGTCACAAGAAGGAAGAGTATACTAATTTTCTATTGATGCATAATAGATTATAAACCGAGGGGCTTAAAGCAACACACTCCGCAGGAGTTCAAAGTCCAGGCATGGTATTACTGGGCTCCCTGCTCAGGGTCTCACAGGTGTCAGTTATGGTGTTGCCAGGGTGCATTCTCATCTAGAGGCTGGAGTGGGAAAGAACCCATTCCTTCACATTGTTGGCAGAAATCATTTCCTGTGGTGTGTGACTGAGACCCTTGACTGTTGCTGGCGGTGGGTTCTCAGTCACTTGTCTGTCCACAGTCACTTGTCACACAGACTCCTCCAACATAGCCAATTACTTCATTAAGCCAGCAAGGAGAGTCTCTCACTTGAGGGAGGGACCTCATCCCTCTTGTAAGAGCCTTTACCTAAGTAGGTCAGCCCCACTCAGGATGATCTTTCTTTTTCTTTTATTTTCTTTTATCTCCTTTTCTTCTTTTTTGTTTTTTTGGTGTTTTGTTTTGTTTTGTTTTTTGTGTTGTTGTTTTAGACAAGGTCTTGCTCTGTCACATAAGCTGGAGTACATTTGCACAATACTGGGCTCAAGCAATCTTCCCATCTCGGCCTCAAGTGTCTGGGACTACAGGTCTATACCATCATCATCATGCGCGGATAATTGTTTGAAATTTTTTGTACAGACTGGGTCTCATCATGTTACTCAGGCTGGTCTTGAACTCCTGGCCACAAGCGATCCTCCCACCTCAGCCTCCAAAGTGCTGGGATTATAGGCATAAACCACTGAGCCTGGTCCATGTCACTTTTGATTAATTTAACATTAACTCATTTGGGGCCTTAATTCTTTCACATTGGCCATATTCTTCCAGCCAGAAGCAAGTAACAAGTCACACCCATGTCCAGGAGGAGGAGGTTATGCAGGATATGAACTCCAGTGGATATAATTAAGTGGGCTCAGTAGGGTCTGCCCATCAAAAGGAGAAAATAAAATGTTGGCGCTGAAGCTGAAGCTAGGGTTTCCTGAGTGGTAACCATGCGGCCTAAAAGAGAAAGTTCACTAAGTGGTCACAGAACTCCCCAGCAGAGGTAGATTAAGACCTTTAGATACTGAAAATATTTTGACAATTCTATATGTAATTTAAAATAATGCTATTTATTTTATTGTAATGACTAACATTGTCTTTTTAAAAATATTGCATTAACAAATTGTAAATGTTCTAGGCTGGGTGTGGTGGCTCATGCCTGCAATCCCAGAACTTTGGGAGTCCACAGTGGGCTGATCACCTGAAATCAGGAGTTTGAGACCAGCCTGGCCAACATGGCGAAACCTATCTCTACTAAAAATACAAAAATTAGCTGGGCATGGTGGCAGGTGCCTGTAGTCCCAGCTACTCGGGAGACTGAGGCAGGGGAATCACTTGAACCTGGGAGGTGGAGGTTGCAGTGAGCCAAGATTGCACCACTGCACTCCAGCCTGGGCGACAGAGCGAGACTCCATCTCAAAACAAACAAATAAATAAACAAACAAAAATTGTTGCTGTTTTCCTAGGTAAATATATGCTCAGTATGCTTATTGGGTGACCCAGTTTTGCTTCCTGTAAAAGATACATGATATTACGTACCCACACCTGAGAGAGAAGGGTATAAGTTGTGGGTATATTTTTTAACTAATGGATTCAACTATTATGTCGAGGAAAGAGAGAAAATATAATATAATCTATTATTTTCACAAGTGGCCAACTTTTAAGAATTAGCTACTTCTTTTCGAATAATTTCATGAAAGATCTATATTCATACTGAAGGGGAGGATTTGAAACTCATTAAGAAATAGTACAATTCTCTATTGACTGTTTCTGCTAATTGGCTACTAAATAACACGACTGTAATAATTGTTTATAAAACTGCTTTCTATCCTGTTTTAGTTTTGATTATGCAATATACAAAATGAAGAAAAAGGTATAAATTATTTTTAAAATTATCTCTCTTTAATACACACGTTCTATAAATCTCCATTTTTGTTCTACAAAACCGCTGGTTCTAACTTTATGAAAATCCTGTTCAGCATTTCAGAAAAAAATAGGCCACTGATTTTGAGTTTAGTTGCCTCTGAAGTCAAATTACATAAGGAGGAAATTTTGAGCTACAAAAGTCTATAGGGCTACAAAGTATTTTGAAGGTTGTTCTATTTTTCTTTTCCTATGCTCCACAGACATGCTTCCTCACAGCTATAGCACGAGCCTTACAAGGCAAAATCTATCCCAGACATAACTGTTGTGAAGTGATTACAAAACAACACAGGGGAAATCAGAGCAGCTTCCTGTTCACTTCCAAGCTGTTCACAATGTCAACCTCAGCAGCCTCTAGTTAATGTTCCTATAGTCTCTACTTAGTGCTTAGTTAATGGGAGCTAACCTCCAATCCAAGTCCACTGGTGTGTAGCCCAATAAATCAATCTTCAGTCTTGCTGTTTATTTGACTTGAGTTAATTTGAGTTGCCAGGAGGGTTCTGGGGCATTTAGAGCTACCTCTGCATCTCCAGGTGTCTCGGCAAGAAAGAATATAAAAAAGAGCCTCGATCAAGAGGGTGATACACACTTACCACAGACCTTTCTCACTTACTGACTCCTTTCACAAAATTAAGCCTTTCACTAGGACTATAGGTGCATTAATAGGGCTGACTGTGTTCTTAGACCACTATCTTTGCTTTTAAATAATAGTAAATACTGGCCAGGCACGGTGGCTCACACCCGTATCCCCAGTGCTTTGGGAGGCCAAGGTGGGTGGATCACGAGGTCAGGAGATCAAGACCATCCTGGCTAACACGGTGAAACCCCATCTCTACTAAAAATACAAAAAAAAAATTAGCTTAGCTGGGTGTGGTAGTAGTCCCAGCAAATAGTAGTCTCAGATACTCGGGAGGCTGAGGCAGGAGAATGGCATGAACCTGGGAGGCAGAGCTTGCAGTGAGCTGAGATCGTGCCACTGCACTCCAGCCTGGGCAACAGAGTGAGACTCCTTCTCAAAAAATAATAATAATAAATAACAAAAAATGTCAGGAAATCTATGGTTTTTTAAAATCACGTGTTGAAATGGATCTCCGATAAATTAGTTCACCTCAGTGCTCAACTATAATTCACCTGGTAATTTTGGAAAACAAGGATATTATTTTAGTTACCCCACAAATGGAAGTCCATAACCACAGAAATGAGACTAACCGAACGTTCAGTACCTGAGAATATAACAATATCCATTAACCATGGGAATGAGCAGAACATGAACTAAATCATACTCACAATGGAGACTCAAGGAAAAATGGACCAGAGATCCAAGGTAGAACATGCTGTTAAGCCTCATAAGGATTGTTTTTGTGTCCTGGAGTCAAAGCTAGCAGTAAATGATTCTATAACTGCCTAAATAAGTACTTTTTAAGTCATATTTTGTATATCATTACAAAGAATGCAAATTAACTGCTGAAAAATAAATCTGTCTCGAATAGAACATTAAGAAATATCTCCTGGCAAAGAGAAGCCTTGACTTCACTATTAGTCTTTAATTTGCCTTGCAAAGCCACATCATGTAGCTCAAGGTAAATGAAATATAAAGTGAAGTGACTTGTCTAAATAAAATAAAAACAAATTTGATTCTTTTCTACAAAATCATGGTAATAGCTTTTCTTGATTTTTATGTATAGTGTTTTTTGAAGCAATACCAGCATTGAAAACTATAAAGCCAGAAGTTGTAGCTCAGCTGAAATCAACAATGACATCCTATTCCGTTAGAATACTTAGTAGGAGAGCTTGCTGCTGGATTGGATAGTGGAAATTTTGTGACTGATAAAGAATAAAAGATAATTATTTTAGATAGGGTTCTATTTCTTTAAGAAAAAGTCAAGTAAAATGTCTATGTTGTTAAAAGATTGTCTATGTCCAGATAATTAGTTTATTAATGCGATTTCACTTCTTCCTCTTCTTTGTCAATGCATCCATAGTGGACCACCCAGCCTGAACCTAAAGTAAATTCAAATATTCCTGACAAGGCCAGGTGCGGTGGCTCACACCCGTAATCCAAGCACTTTGGGAGGCCGAGACAGGTGGATCACGAGATCAGGAGATTGAGACCACCCTGGCTAAAACAGTGAAACCCGGTCCCTACTAAAAATACGGAAAATTAGCCAGGAGTGGTGGCGGGTAGTCCCAGCTACTTGGAAAGCTGATTGAGGAGAATCGCTTGAACCTGGGAGGCAGAGGTTGCAGTGAGCCGAGATCGCGCTGCTGCACTGCAGCGCCTGGGCAACACAGCGCGACTCTGTCTCAAAAAAAAAAAAAAAAAAAAAAGGAAAGTTTCTGATAAGCTTAGGTAGAAAACCTCCCCTTTAAACTTATTTTCAAAGGAGCCGAAAATCTTCTTGGAAGAGAGTTCTAATAAAGGAAAAACAAATAAGAAACAATAAACTTGACTCAGTGAGTGTTTCCTTCTAGGAGAGGAAGGGTGGTCCCGGACAGGGTGTCCACTGTTGCTATTTGCTCAGTGCCCAGGGTTCACCCCAGTCCTGCCTGAGTGAGAGGACTGTAAATAAAAATGAAAGATCAACTTCATAAAACTCAGGGTGACACTGAGATTTAAGGAGCACCACTAAGTTTCCTCTCCGTCAATTTGTAACATAAAAGGAGGAAAGTTTCCTTGAAAATATTCAGCAGGACACTTTACAATTTTTGCCATCTTGAGGTTTCTTCCACTTTTGGAAGAGCGGGAAGAGGTGATGGAGGTATACAGAGGTGGTGGTGCTCAGGTTACCTGGTAGGAAACATCTCTCCTCAGCAGATGGCCAGTGAGAAATGACGGGACAGATTTCCTGAACTTCTATAAAGCACATCATTAAAAATACTCTAGAGATACTTGAATACCACTTTCTTTTTTTTTTTTTTTTTTTTTTTTTTTTGAGATGGAGTCTTGCTCTGTCGCCCAGGCTGGAGTGCAGTGGCCGGATCTCAGCTCACTGCAAGCTCCGCCTCCCGGGTTTATGCCATTCTCCTGCCTCAGCCTCTCAAGTAGCTGGGACTACAGGCGCCCGCCACCTCGCCCGGCTAGTTTTTTGTATTTTTTAGTATAGACGGGGTTTCACCATGTTAGCCAGGATGGTCTCGATCTCCTGACCTAGTGATCCGCCCGTCTCGGCCTCCCAAAGTGCTGGGATTACAGGCTTGAGCCACCGCGCCCGGCCCTGAATACCACTTTCTTTAAGGATGCAGGTGCAGAGAACTGGTAGAATGAATGTTTTTATATTTATTGGAATCATGTTAGTAAAAAAAAAAAAAGCTGAGATCCAAGAAATAAGGTTGTGCTTCAGTTCTTTAGAATATCAAACTCCTTCCACCCTTATTTTTTTGGAAGACTGGTATCATTTCATTTATATTCTTGCCAGTTTCTCTTCTAATAATACAAGTGGATTTTAAAACTTTTAACTTTTCTTTCCAATGCCATAGGTATCTGTGAATTCTTAAGAGCAATATTATATGTAAGTGGGTCTTCTAAGCAGAAAGATTATTTATTGGTTTTTTTTATTTGTTCGATAATCTTTTTTATTTTATTGATAATCTTTATTTATTATGATAGCGGGGACAGCCTCAGGAGGGTTCAGTGAGGAAGTATTGTGGGATCAAGGACCTCAGGGACTGGGCACACAGTGATAGTGGCAGTCGGCTTGTCTCCCACACTCCCCTCTTCTGATTCTCAGCTCTGTTCTCTGCGTGTTAGTTCTCCCCATGGCAGGGAGGTTGGTTCCCAAGGCCCAACCTTACGCTTACACTCTAGCATTCAAGCAGACAAGTGGGCAGCTGTCCATCTCCAGTTAAAAATATTGCAGAGAAGAGTGCAGATTGTCCAGGTCACCTTCTCATACTGAGAATATGATGAAATGTTCTGACTATTTTCCATTTTGCATAAAAGTGAATGCTCAATAGTTTCAAGTTCCTCTTCATGAATATACTTCTTATGCAGACTCAAATAAATATGAGATATCATTTGAAAAAAAGATGAGGCCTTGGTCAACATAATAATTTTCTCTTTTACTGTTATCTTTAAGTTACAGCAATAAACAATGTTTTAAAAGTAATTTGCATATATAAAAAGTTACGTATTTAAAACATTTCCTCAATTCTGCAGTTTAAGTCAATAACTCTTTTCCCCAACTATGTAGAGTTGGAAAAACCCCATCTACTGATTAACAAAACTTTCTTCGGCTATATCTTCTTCAAAAAATTTGATCTTTCTGGGTAGTAATAGCATCACTATACCTTGTATCTAAAGCCAACTTGCTAATGTTGGCTATTGCATTTGGTGAGGTAAGTCGTCAGTATATCTGATTCTAAAACCACTTAAAATAATAGCAATGAGTCATGTCTTCTTTTGAGAAATGTCTGTTCATATCCTTTCCCCACTTTTG
>NW_022294186.1:0-1009 GCF_002776525.5 Piliocolobus tephrosceles | reverse complement strand
GCCTCCCAAAGTGCTGGGATTACAGGCTTGAGCCACCGCGCCCGGCCCCGAAAACTGTAAATCTGATGTGATTTAGTGTATGTTATTAATAGTTATAATTTTTATGTCAAATAGTTGTATCCCACAGGAGTAAGCAAAATTTCTAGTCAATTGTGGCTTTAATAATGGTTCTCTAGCTGGGCATGGTGGCTCATGCCTATAATCCCAGCACTTTGGGAGGCCAAGGTGGGTGGATCACCTGAGGTCAGGAGTTCAAGACCAGCCTGGCCAACATGGTGCAACCCTGTATCTACTGAAGGGGTGGCCTGCCCCTCCACACCTGTGGGTGCTTCTCGTTAGGTGGAACGAGAGACTTGAGAAAAGAAATAAAGACACAGAGACAAAATATAGAGAAAGAAAAGCGGGGCCCAGGGAGTCAGTGCTGTGCTTACAGAGGACCCACACTGGCACCGGCCTCTCTGTTCCCTTAGTATTTATTGATAATTATCTTTACCATCTAAAAGATAAGGGAGTGGCTAGAGAATAGGATCATTGTAGGGAGGAAATCAGCAGTAAGACATATGAACAAATATCCTTGTAATATGAATAAGTTTGAAGGAAAATGCTGTGCCTTGAGATGCATATGCGAACATCTCCATAAACCTTTTAGCAATATTGCTCCAGCAAGCCCCACCTTATTCCTAAAGGTGGTTTTCTCCTTACTCAGTAAACAAAGCACACAGTGGGTTTTACCCCGAGATGTACCATTGCCCAGGGAGGGGCAGGAGACAAATGTTTTTCTCTTTCTTGAGATTTAAGAGAATGGTGATGACCTTTAACCACAAGCAGCCTTTAGGCACTTGTTTAACAAATCACATTCTGCACAGCCCAAAATCCTTTTAACCTTGAGTCACCACACCACATGTCTCTTGCAAGGATGAAGTTGGGGGTAGGGTCACAGATTAACAGCATCTCAAATACAGAACTAAATGGAGTCTCTTATGTCTACTTCCTTCTATATAGACACAGT
>NW_022294183.1:0-2991 GCF_002776525.5 Piliocolobus tephrosceles | reverse complement strand
GCTCAAAAAAAAAAAAAAAAAAAAAAAATTTGTAATCTGTTGCTGTCTTCTGGATCAGTCTCTATATTGATGGCATCTCTCCTTTAACATGTGAACAAATAAGAATTTCTGGGCTGGGCGTGGTGGCTCCCACCTGTAATCCCAGCACTTTGGGAGGCCGAGGCGGGTGGATCACCTGAGGTCGGGAGTTCGAGACTAGCCTGACCAACATGGAGAAACCCCATCTCTACTAAAAATACAAAATTAGCTGGGAGTGGTAGCGCATGCCTGTAATCCCAGTTACTCGGGAGGCTGAGGCAGGAGAATCATTTGAACCCAGGAGGTGGAGGTTGCAGTGAGCCAAGATCACGCCACTGCACTCCGGCCTGGGCAACACAGCGAGACTCCGTCTCAAAAAAAAAAAAAACAACAAGAAACAAGAATTTCTTTTGAAAGAGTGGAGTAAGAGAAATACCAGTATGTAAGAGGAAGAATGAGAAAGCGGGGAAGGGGTGCTCTGGTGAGGGCCTGGGCTGACTTGCTCAGATATGTCGCCTCGGCTCTACCAAGAATTTTCAGTGTGGGCTTGGGTGGCCATTGCTGTCCTGGAGTCGGTTTCTTCAGCTATAAATGAGGAGGGGGAAGACTCCAGTGTATGTGTAGCACAAAATTTTGACTCAGGGTTCTTTCCTAAAGCCTGTTGCCTAATTTTAAAAACAATGGGAAACATTTTCCCCAGGTAATTGTCCTACACATCAGTCTAGAGCACAGAAGTGAGGAGCAAGGCCAGGACAGGGAAGGAGAAGCCTGCACCCAAGGCCCAGGTCCCGCTGAGCACATGGAGAGGGAGGTCAGGGAGCCATGGGCTTAGGGCAGGCAGAGGGACCATCTGGTGATGAGAGGGCTGGTCTGGGGGAATGTGCAGAAGGCAGAAGGCGCTGCAGACAGTTCTGCCAGGTTCTGGGTTTGAGGAAGCCTGCTCTCCCCTGCTCCCCTGCTGTCCCCTGCTCTCCCCTGCTGTCTGCTGCTCTCCTGCCATCCCACTACCGGTGCTTCAACTGGTGGGGTAGCTCCTGTCACTAGAGTGCATACCTGAGTTTTGTGGAGCTTTCAGACTCTCTGCAATGGTCTCCTGAGCCAAAGTCCCCAATTCTTCCCTTCACCCTTCCCTAGGGTCTGGAAACTTGGATCACAAAAAGGTGGAAAAAACCAATTCCTTTGAAAAGGCCCTTGTTCTTTCACTCAAGACACTGGGTGTGCTTCTTAATAGACCCAACCCAAACATGTCACATCATCTCCCAATACATAATTCTATTCATTCTCCTTGCAGGAGCCACCTAGGCAGAAAGATGTGGCCTCTTGAGGGTGAAGAAGGTAAATAAGGGAGTCTTAATTTGTCTCCAGCTGAAGTTGGAAGCTCTAATTTTGTAGCTTTCCAGGGTGAACACTGTTTTGTGGTCTAGGATTGTCTGGGACGTTATTTGCTAACCCAAGCCACCAGCGCTCACCACGGCCTGCCGACATTCCTGCTCTTTAAAAGTTCCACTTGGCAGGGCACGGCGGCTCACGCCTGTAATCCCAGCACTTTGGGAGGCCGAGGCAAGCAGATCACCTGAGGTCAGGAGTTCGAGACCAGCCTGACCAACATGGAGAAACCCTGTCTCTACTAAAAATACAAAATTAGCCGAGCATGGTGGCACATGCCTGTAATCGCAGCTACTTGGGAGGCTGAGGCAGGAGAATTGCTTGAACCCGGAAAGCAGAGTTTGTGGTGAGACGAGATCGCACCATTGCACTCCAATCTGGGTAACAAGAGCAAAACTCCATCTGAAAAAAAAAGTTCCACCTGCCCAGGTCTGCATTGGCCTGGCATTCTCCCGAGGACTTGATCCACCATGGTGCTGGCCTACACTAATGAATATCCTCTCACCTGGGCCCAGCGTGAGGCAAAGAAAAACCCCAGCTGTGAAATCAGTGCATCAGTCAAAGCAACTCAGTGGCTTCCTAAACTGATTTCCACAAAGTCACAACCAGAAAGCAAGAAAAGTAATTTCCACATATGCTGAATACCAACTGTCCTCATTTTTCAGTTCCATGTTCCTGACTCCAGGGGAAGCATCCCTCATTACTCTGGTCCACCTATCATTCCTCAGCTTCTGACCCCTTTCAGAATGTGACCTGGTCACTTCCCACATGTGGGAGGCTGGGTGTCTCTATTCATCTTACAGGGACCCTCTGGCCCCCACTCCAAACATCAACATCTGTCCATTTACTCAAGGTGTCACTTTTCAGCAAAAGGTCTTCTTTGGATTAATCTGTGCCCACCCACCCAGGCCGGCCACACTCTGTGGTTACCATCTTGCCATCAATGGACAGCATTACAAAATGTGATTTACCACCATTTGTGCTTGTTAACACTTACTGGGTGTCAGTGGGCAGAATGGATTACCAGCCCAGGGAGTTCTGGCCCCAAATGCAGTTTTCTTCTTCTCCAGTCAAGACTAACAAATACCCCATGATAGGCACTCAGTGCTGAAGTCAGTTCCTGGAAACAGGTGATTTGGGCATGGGAGGTTCACTGCCCGTGGCCTTTCCTTCTTTGCTTAGCCTTCAGATAGTGTCTCAGTCGGTTCAAGATGTTATAACAAAATGCCTAAAATAAATTGGGCTAATTTATAAAAAACAGAAATTTAAGGCCGAGCGCAGTGGCTCATGCCTGTAATCCCAGCACTTTGGGGAGGCCGAGGAGGACAGATCATGAGGTCAGGAGATTGAGACCATCCTGGCCAACATGGTGAAACCCCCTCTTTACTAAAATACAAAAAAAAAAAAAAATTAGCCAGACGTGGTGGTGCGCACCTATAGTCCCAGCTACCTGGGAGGCTGAGGCAGGGGAATCTCTTGAACTCAGGAGGCAGAGGTTGCAGTGAGCCGAGATCACGCCACAGCACTCCAGCCTCGTGAAAGAATGAGACTCCATCTCAAAAAAACAAAAAAAAAAAAACAAAAAAC
>NW_022294182.1:0-4811 GCF_002776525.5 Piliocolobus tephrosceles | reverse complement strand
GGAGTTATACCTCTTTTCTCACAAGGCAGTGTTTAAACACTGTTCCTTTGTAACCGAAAAAGTGATATAATGGAGCAGATTGTGGACTATGGCAGATAGTGAAATATACTGAAATAAAATCGAGAAAGAAGCGTTCCAAGAATCTACTCTCTGATATGTGCATTCACTTCAAAGAATTTATGCTTCCCCTATGTTGCCCAGTTTTGAAATTCTGTCTTTGAAGAATCTGTGAAGGGATATTTAGTGACGCCCAGAAGCTTGTGGTGAGCAAGGAAACATTTTCCGATGAAACCTGCAGAGTAACGTTCTGAGCAACTGCTTTGGGTTGTGTGTGTTCGTCTCCTAGATTTAAAACTTTTTTTGGATTGAGCAGATTGAAATCACTGTTTTTGTGGCATCTGACTAAGGACATTGGAGAAAGAAATATCCTCAAGTAAAATCCAGAAGGAAGCTTTCTGTGAAACTACTCTGTGTTGTCTTAATTCTTCTCACTTAGTTAAACCTCTCCTTTCTGATTTGTTTTTCTAAGACCACCAGAGCAAGCACAAAAGAACCAGTGAGTAGGCAAGGGTAGGAGCAAAACTGCAAATTTGTTTTTGGTCACCTAGCTTCAGGGAAGAAAATGGGTAGGGAGAGGTCTGTCGGCCTCCAGCAAAGGAGGGTAAGAGTGTCGCCCCGTGGAGCTCTCCGACGGAGTTCCTAATGCAGTCCCAACAGGAGTGGGGGCTGGAAGTCCACGTGAGATGGTCACCCGGAGTGTCTTTTCTAGGAGTGGGAGGGCAATAGGGGGGCACGGGCGTGTCGGGGGTGTTCCATAGGTGCGACCAGGTAAATCTTGGTCTATTCGAATTGACGTCACCTGGCACATGCCCGGTTGGTCTGCCCCTTACCGGTCCCCGGCTGCATATTCACGTGCGCAGAATAAGTTGGTGATGAAGAACCCGGTAGTTCGCCATCTTGCCTCCGTTTATCCAAACAGTCCAACCTTTTATTGATAATAGTGATAAGGGGTGCTGTGGTCTGTCTGGCTACTTCTGGCTGTTAAGGGGCATCGTTAAGTTCAGGGCCTATGGTAGGTATTTGGACATATGGAAAAAGAATAAAATAAGGCACAGTATTAGTATAGGAATGAAGAATGGAAGCATTTGTTGGAATATGGGCAAAACCCAGAAGGAAGGTCCTGGCAAGGTTGGGGTATTAAGGTTTTGTATATCAGTTTTTTTATTTTATTGAGGGTTTGATTGTTAGAGTCTACTAGGCCTGACTCGCTAACATAATAGCAGCACTCTTCTCTGAGGAAGAGACAAGTGCCTCCTTTTTCAGCTGTAAGCAAGTCTAGGGCTCGCCTTTTTTGGGCAGCTACTTGGGCTATTGAGGTAGTTCAGTGCTGCAGGGAGGCCAGACTTTCAGCTGATTCCAATAACTAGAGGGAAGAAAACAGTCCGTTTTTGTAAGTGATTGGCAGGAGGGTGTAGCTGCAGTGTCAGTTCGACTAGTTCACCCTTGCTATACAGGGTGAGGTTGGGCACTAAGGATACTGGGACACAGAGAGATTGAGATTGAGTTGTGACAGTTTGGTTGAAGGTTTTAGAAAGGGACCCCTTGGACCAGAAATAGCCTCCAATGGGGTCTGTTTGGCCTCCATTGGGCACCTGAGTATGATTACCCCAGGATGAATTTGGGGTTGAAAAACAAAAAGGAAGGATTGGGCTATTTGGATTTTGGTATAGTGGTGTCTGGAGTGTGAGTAAATTGTGGGATGTTTAACCAGTTGTGTTGAAGGCCATGGGCAGGGGGCTGCCACTAGGGGTGGCCTTCTAAAGCCTCACAGAGGAAGCAATGGGAGAGATTGGTTATATTCGGTGTGTTAAGTTTAGCCCTCGGCGGATAAGTGTGAGCCATGAGAAGGGGTCTCTATTGTCCAGAGAGAAGTTTGACAGCCTTAAGGAAGACAACTGGCAGAACTATGTACTACTGAGTGTGTTCGGCTGTCTTTGACCAAGTTTCAGTGATGAAAAAAAATTGCCATACAGTAGGCGGACTAGCAAAGGTCTGAGTGTATGAGTGAGACAGCAATATAAGTATAAAATGAGACTTCATTTTCAGTGTAGTCGCAGAGTGTCCCCTGCCACTGAAGATGTTCGATGAAGGTTAGGAGACAGGAGAACCACTGATCTGGACTATTGTCTGGTGGTAGATATGGGTCTGGGGTTATGTATTGAAAGTCTGATGGGTATATGTAGAGGATGGTGAGAAAGCGAGCTAAGCACCTGGGGTTGGGGAGCATGAGATAGTCAAGGAAGTTTTGTAAGTTTGAGGAGAGTGGGGGAAAGTTTAACTGGTGTCCACTGATTGTTCTCGGTTAGGGCCTTTTTTAGCTGGGAAATATGAATCCAATGCGTGTGTCCTAGGAGTTTTGCTGCTGTATGTGTAGACAGGAGGACAGTGTATGGGCCTTTCCACCTGGGCTGTAAGTCTTTGCCTTGGATATCTTTCATGTATACTTGGTCTCCAGGACTGAGGGAGAGATGAGGGCTGTAGGCGTCTCTTGGAGGAGGGTGTGCTAACTCAGCGTGTTGTCTTAGGAGTTGTGTGAGAAGAGTGAGATATGGGAGGTAGTTCGCCAAACGTGCAAGTAGGGAAGGTATTTGCTGGAGGGATAGGGGCCGTCTGTAGACTAATTTGAACGGACTGAGGCCTGTTGGGCTTCAAGTTGCTGCCCACAGCCAGGTCAGGGCTAAGGGAAAGAGAGTTACCCACAACTGCAGGGTTTCGATTGAGAGTTTGGTGAGCTGTTGTTTAATAAGTCCGTTAGCCTTTTCCACCTTACCAGAAGACTGAGGCCTATAAGGGATGTGGAGTGTCCAGGTGATGTGTAGGAGGGCTGTCACCTGTCAGACTACCTTAGAGATGAATGCTGGACCGTTGTCGGATTGAAGAGTGACCGGGAGGGCAAACCTAGGGATAATATGTTCAGTGAGTATAGAGGCAACAATGTTAGCGGTTTCTCCTGTGGTAGGATAGGCCTCTATCCACCCTGAAAAGTTGTCCACAAGGCTTAAGAGGTATTTGAATTTTTTATGTCTTGGCATATGTGTGAAATCAATTTGCCAATCTTCATGTGGTTGGTGTCCTCTGAGTTGATGGCTGGGATGGGGATGACGCAATGCGTCTTGAGGATTTGCCTTTAGGCAGGTAGAGCGCTGCTGGTTGATTGTAAGTAAGTGTTTTTGTAGTGCTGGACAGTGGAGGAGGGGCTTTAGAAAATTGTATAAGGCTTTGGGTCCTATATGTAAAGAATTATGTATGTCTGTTAGAATGGTATGGAGTTGTGTTTCAGGAATGACTAGTTTGTTATTAATATATATCCAGTCACCTGTAGTTAGTTTGGCTGTTGAATTTTGTAATAGCTTAGCCTTTTCTTCCTGAGTGTAATTAGGGGCATACTGGGGGGAGAGAAAACAGACAGAAGGAGGCTTAGGAGTGGAAAATCTGGCGGCGGATTTGGCAGTGATGTCAGCAAAATTGTTTCCAGCTGCTACAGGGTTAGATGAAGTTTGGTGACCTTTACAATGTTTAATGGCTACCTTGGAAGGTGCCGACAGTGCATCTAGTAGTTTGAGTATTTGGTTTTTGTTAAAAATAGGGATACCACCGGTGGTTAAATACCCTCTCTCTTTCCAGAAGACTGAATGGGTGTGAGCAATTAGAAAAGCATATTTAGAATCTGTGTATATGTTTCCTGTTTTTCCTTTTGATAGTAGGAGTGCCTTGGTTAGTGCAGTGAGTTCTGCCTGCTGTGATGTGGTCCCTTGTGGTATGGGTTTTGCCTCTAAAACTGTGGAAGAGGTAAGTACTGCATATCCTGCCTCTCTGTTTTTTTGAGGGTTGATAAACGAGCTGCCATCCACAAATAGGGTTAGTTGTGCATTCTGAAGGGGCCGGTCATGCAAGTGTAGGTGGCTGGGGGGTTGAGCCTCCAGGACCTCAGGACAAGAATGTTTAATATGGGGTGGTTTAAGAGGGTCTGGCAGTAAAGTGGCTGGATTTAGAGAGGAGCAGACTTCTAAAGTAACAGTGGGGTCGTCTTCTATGAATAAGAGATGGAAAAGTTGGAGCCGGAATGGAGTTAAGTGGCTAATACTTTTATGAGATATGAGATCCTGAAAACGATTTGTGTAGAGAACTGTTAGGTTAGTGCCTCTAATGAGCTTTTCTGCTTCCTGGGTCAGGCAGGCTGCCGCTGCTAACCCACGCAGACAGGGTTGCCAGCCTTGTACAGTTGGGTCTAGTTGTTTGGATAGATAGGCCAAAGGGCCGTGGGTGCTGCAGACAGGCTGGGCTAAAAGACCAACTGCCACTTTCTGCGTTTCATCTGTAAAGAGTTGGAAGGGATGCTGGAAATCAGGCACTGAGAGAGTGGGTTGTGAGAGAAGGCAAGCTTTTAGGCAGGTGAAATGAGTCGAGATTAACTTGGGGTTGGACAAAGGCCCATGTGGGGTTTCTTTAACTGCGGCATATAAAGGTTTGGCTAAGATTCCAAAATTGGGGAGCCAATGTCTGAAGAAGCCTATTAGACCTAGGAAGGATTGAATTTCTTTTGCATTTTGAGGGGGAAGAAGGGTACGTATTAGGGCCATGCGGTCGGTAGTTAGTGACCGGGTTGTTGTGGTGATTTCAATTCCTAAGTATATGACGGTTTGGCAAGAAATTTGGGCCTTGTGTTTAGATACTCCATAACCTAATGAGCCTAAAAGGTTGAGAAGAGTTGCAGTGTCTAGAAGAGAGTCTTGTTTGGTAGGGCTACAGAT
>NW_022294181.1:0-6569 GCF_002776525.5 Piliocolobus tephrosceles | reverse complement strand
AAAATTTTTTTTTGAGATGGAGTTTTGCTCTTGTTGCCCAGGCTGGAGTGCAATGGCACGATCTCAGCTCACCACAACCTCCACCTCCCAGGTTCAAGCGATTCTCCTGCCTCAGGCTCCCTAGTAGCTGGGATTACAGGCATGTGTCACTGCGCCCAGCTAATTTTGTATTTTTAGTAGAGCCGAGGTTTCTCCATGTTGGTCAGGCTGGTCTCGAACTCCCAGCCTCAGGTGATCCGTCTGCCTCGGCCTCCCAAAATACTGGGATTATAGGTGTGAGCCACCGTGCCTGGTCTGTTTATTTATTTTTTTGAGACAAAGTCTTGCTCTGTTGCCCAGACTGGAGTGCAGTAGCTTGATCGTGGCTCACTGCAAACTCTACCTCCCAGGTTCAAGCGATTCTTCTGCCTCAGCCTCCTGAGTATCTGGGACTACAGGTGCGTGCCACCACGCCTGGCTAAGATTTTGCATTTTCAGTAGAGATGGGGTTTCACTATGTTGACCAGACTGGTCTCGAACTCCTGACCTTATGATCTGCCTGCCTCGGCCTCCCAAAGTGCTGGGATAACAGGCGTGAACCACCAAGCCCAGCTAACCAGCACCAATCTCTTTTTATTTTTTTCGCACACATAAAAACTCCATCCCTATGTTCAGACAAAAACCAACTCTCCATTTCACCTCTTCACCTAAAGCTTTCTTTTTTTTCTTTTCTTTCTTTATTTTTTTGAGACAGAGTCTTGCTCTATTGCCCATGCTAGAATGTAGTGGCACAAACATGGCTCACAGCCTCGACCTCTTGGGCTCAAGTGATTTTCCTGCCTCAGCCTTTTCCAGAGTAGCCAGGACCATAGGTGTGCACCAACTGGCTAACTTTTTTTTTTTCTTTTGGTAGAGGTGGGGTCTTGCCATGTTGTCCAGGCTCAAATGATCCTCCTGTCTTGGCCTCTCAAAGTGCTGGGATTACAGGCATGAGCCACCATGCCTAGCCACCTATAGCTTTCTTGCTGCATCCACTTCTCTTCAACTAAATGGTGAAGAACTATCTTATATGTGGTTCTTTAATTGCAACAACTGTGCAAGGAAATTTCATCCGTGTAAGGGCTGGATTTGCCTTGGGATTTCTGGCATGGCCTAAGAGACACTTCTTCCTTAGTGATGAGAATAACTGGAATAGAGAGAAGGGACTTAACACATATGAAGCTCTCAACAAATGCCAACACCTTCTTTTTTTTTTTTTTTTTTTTTGAGACGGAGTCTCGCTCTGTCGCCCAGGCTGGAGTGCAGTGGCCGCATCTCAGCTCACTGCAAGCTCTGCCTCCTGGGTTCACGCCATTCTCCTGCCTCAGCCTCCCAAGTAGCTGGGACTACAGGCGCCTGCCACCTCGCCCGGCTAGTTTTTTGTGTTTTTTAGTAGAGATGGGGTTTCACCATGTTAGCCAGGATGGTCTTGATCTCCTGACCTCCTTCGTGATCCGCCCGTCTCGGCCTCCCAAAGTGCTGGGATTACAGGCTTGAGCCACCGCGCCCGGCCTCCCAACACCTTCTATATTTAAATTTTACCAGGCTGGGCATGGTGGTTCATGACCGTAATCCCAGCACTTTGGGCAGCCGAGCAGGCAGTTCACCTGAGGTCCGGAGTTCCAGACCCGTCTAGCCAACATGGTGAAACCCTGACTCTACTAAAAATACAAAAACTAGCCAGAGATGGTGACGGGCACCTGTAGCCCCAGCTGCTGGGGAGGCTGAGGCAGGAGAATTGCTTGAGCCTCAGAGGTGGAGCTTGCAGTGAGCTGAATTGTGCCATTGCACTCCAGCCTGGGCAATGAGAGCGAAACTCCGTCTCAAAATTTTTTTTTTTTTTACCATAAGCCTTTGAGGTAGGTATCAACCAGTAGTAATATTTTGTAATCCCTCTTGAGGCTCAGAGGGGTTAAGTAACTTGCTCAAGGTCTTTATAGTTAAATTCCCAAACTAGGAGTGATGTTAGGGCTGGTTGATGACAAGTTTGTGGTCTAAACCATGTAGCTAAGAAGGGAGATGTGCCTTTGCTTTTTTAAAGGTGCGGGCTTTCCGCCCTTCTTTGCTTGAAACGTTTCTTTCAATCTACAAACATTTGCTGAGCTCCTTTATGTGTGAACCTCTCTGGAATTAGGACATAGAAAAGTTTCATAGGCAAAGTCCTGTATTCAGCTCTTCTGATTCTCTGAGTCCATGATTCGTTGGCATTTATTCTTCAGATACTGAGCATCTACTATGTCAGCTCAGAAATGTAGAGGACATTGGCCTAGGAGCTGGAGATGGAAGAGACTAATATATAGGATCTAGAGTAAAAAAACCGTTCCAAGTACTGCCACCATCATTACCTCCTGCTAGTCCCCTTCAAGTCTTTGAGGTCTTTCACGGGGTGCTGCTGGATAAGGCTGTACCTAAGGGGACATAGGGAGTTTTCTTGGCATCTTTCACCATTTATTGTGGTTAGCACAGTCATCAGAAACACCTGGCAAGAGCACTAAGCTGGGGAAATGAGACAGGCACACAATGAATTAACAAAAACAGGGCAAGATTTCAAAGGAGGAGAAATTGCTTATGAAAAATTAATGGGAAAACACCCTAAAGCTTGTGATCCACTTCTTTGCACTTTATGGTTTCTAGATGGTCTTTGCACTTGGAGAAAGACTGTGGTTCAGAACATTCTAGGCCAGAGAAAAGGGCTGATTTATAATCCCAATATTGCTGCCAGTTTACTGTGTGATTCCAGGTGAATTATTCAACCTATTTATGTGTCAGCTCAGAAATGGAGTGATGTCAGTTTTGTCAGAATGTTTTTGGTGGGATCTCTGGTAAATGTTGAATGACAGCTATGCAATGTGCAGAACACTTTTGCTTTCTTCTCTGGGTCAGAATTTGACACATGGCTCAGAATTTGACACACAGCAGAGAACCCTTGGGAATCTGTGGTTTTCTGGGGTTAAAAAGAAAGCAAGAGACACCTGTTATTTGCATGGTGCTCTGTGTTTCCTGGTTTAAAAAGCACTTTCAGATATCATCACAACTGATCCTTACCACACCTGTGAAGGGGGAATTCGCCTTCCCATTTTATAGACGAGGAAACAGGTTATAGAGTCAATGTAATTCAATGGTGCTTTCTTTTTTATTTTTATATTTTGCCTCAGCTACGCACAACTGTTTTTTCATCTCAATACTTTGTGATAAGGGACCATCACAAATGTCATCACCAAACAACCGAAACACAACCTTCTTTTCTGGGGGCACCTCTTAGCCCTGCACAGACTTCAAACCCAGAGTCGACAGCACACAGCTGTGTATCACCAGACATTCCGAACAAGCCACCACACCAAGAAATCCTCTTCGTGTTTATTATGCAGCAATGTCTGGGAGTACTTTGGAATGGACTGGCTTCTCTAAAGAAAGTTATTTGTGTTCGTTTGGGGGATAGCCAGCTAAGATTCAACGTTGTTGTCTTTTTTTTTTTGTTTCTGTGAGAGTAGGAAGGCCGTGAAAACAGAGGTTGTTTAGAGAACTGGCTTGGGACAATAATCATTTAGAAGCTTTAGGCACATAACCAGCTAAGTGTCCATCCACATCAAGCTGATTGAACAGAATCTCCTCTTTTTGGGGGTGGTGATTGTGAACTGTAGGGCCCTGTTCCCCCATGGACAAAGGAAGCCCCCCACTCCTAAAGGTCCCAGCAGAACAGGCCCTGCATATATAGGGCCTGTCTAGAGCCAGGGCCTCCATCTAGGTGTTGGAGAGTTGGTTCTGCTCAGCCCAGTTTTGGGGTGAACGATGACGCAGTTAGGGTGGCCTAGGAAGAGAGTTTTTCAACCTCTGTCCCCAGCTGGGTCTCTGGCGAGGCGGGAAGCACCAGGGGTCTTCCTGGCCCTAGAGCCTGCAGGCTCCAGGCCCGCCCCTTGGATCTCATCACGAGGAAGGCACCCTGCTGCCTGTACTTATTTGCATCCAAGAGTTTGCATTGAGATTGGCGCTTGCCTACTAGGTCAGCCACAGGGGGGTTCCCCAGGGACAGAGGTAGGGAAGGAGGACCTGTCTCGGTGTGGACAGGTGACGGGGTACACTGGGTGGGGCAAGAGGTGCTGGGGAGAGGCTGAGCCTCAGCCCCCACTCTAATTCTCTAACTACCCCTGGTCCGCATTTGAGCGCAGGCCTCTGCCTCAGCCAGGACCCTGGCCCCAGGGCCCTCCACTTCCAGCAACGCCCCCCACCCTCCCTCCCACGCTCCTTCCCCTCCCCCTCCCCCCCAATTCCCGCTGGTCCCGCAGCGCTCGTGCCTCCCCGGGCCTCCCCCGGCCCGGCCCACTAGGCTTCGCTAGCCTGGCGCTGGGGGCGGGCACCAGCCCCCACCCCTTGGCGTCCCCTCCCCTTCACTTCCCCCTCCCCCTGTCCCCTCCCTTCCCTCCCTTCCCCCCCGTGGCGAGGCAGCAGCGGAGGCGGCGGCGGCAGCGGCGGTCGAGGCTGAGGCTGAGGAGGCGGCGGCGGCGGCGGCGGCGGGCGGGGCTCGGCTCGGGCTCCGCGGGCGGGCGGGCGGACATGGCGGCCAACATGTACCGGGTCGGAGGTAGGCAGGCTCAGCCCGACCCGGCCCGTGTGGGAGCGGGCTCCGGGACCGGGGGGCCGGGGCGAGCGCACGCCAACTGCCGGGAGCCACTGGCGCCGGGGCTGAGGTCGCAGGGGGCGGGGGCGCCGGGGCCCGCAGAGGGGCCAGGACTCCCCACCCCCACCCCCACCCCTCCCCTCCCCCCACGGGGGCTCGCGAGGGGCCGGGGCCACCTTCACCCTCGCACCCCGTCAGGTGTTTAGGGCCAGGCCTCTACTTGGGGGTACGAATTACCAGACACCTCCCTCCAGGAAACCCTCGTGGTGGTGGGGCCCGTCGAGCCCCCTGAGAAGGTGGCCTTCTCGCGTGGCTTCTAGGCGCTGGAGAGGATGAGGGGACATCCCCTCCCCTGCTTCTTCCCCACTCAGTGGGAGCCGGGGGTGGGGGTGGGGGCGGTGGGGGGCCCAGCCAGGGGCCCAGCTGGACAGGCCTGTTTGCGGGCCGGGGCCCTGCACCTCGCCTTCCTCGGCCCCCCTTCTTTCGTTTCTGGTCCAGCCCCCCACGAATGGGGCTTCGTGGGACCTGGGAACCTCAGCCGGAGGTGGGGAGTTGAGCTCTGCCTGGACGTTTGCTCTGCTGCCTGCCTCCTTCCCAGTCTGCGGAAGAGAGAAATAAGGTCAAACAAACTTTCTCCCTACTCACGACGCCCTCCTCCCTCTTTCCTGGTAAAATAATAATTCAGATAAGTGGCGTGTTTGTATGAGAGACTTGCTCTTCCTTCTCCGCTCATTAGCTGAGCTTCTGATGGATGGTGGTGGGAATGGCCTGGCTAAATGAGGCCACTTTGCAGAAGAGAGCGGCGAAAGAGCCACTAAGATAGACAATAACAATGCAGCTGCCTTTCAGATAAACACACAGTGGGAAGTTTCCAGCGAGCCTGTTAGATGAGAGGAAAAGCCGCACTTGAAAAATGTTATCTTTTTAGTTGAAAGCCTGCAGCAATTTCTTAATCACAAGACATTAAATGGATCTGGATTAAATATGGTAAAAGGGTAAAAAAGATGGTGATATCACCCCCAGGGCACTTTGCCTCTTATAATCGATCCCCCTGACCCCCTTTTGTCCTCATCTTCCCAGGTAGAGCTGTGGAAAAGTTTGTTAGCGTTCTTCCTTTTACCTGTTCTGCTCATCTGATTTTTTTTTTTTTTTTAAAGTAGCGATTGAAATGTAGGTTGGACTGTGAAGCCTTTCTCCATGCTCTGAATGTGTCTTAGGTCAATAGTTTTATGTGAGAAGCAGCCTCCAGGGCAAATTGTATTGGAGGAAAAAGATGTGGAAGTAGTTATAGTACAGAGGGCACATGTTTAGTGTGCCCTGACTACCCAGTGATAAGAGGTGTCTTTTTTGTTTGTTATTAAAGAAATGACATTGGGACAGAAGTCTAGGAGAAACTGATGAAGCATTAATTGAGATGAAAATGCCAAGAAAATAAAGGTCCGTGAATAGTAGGCACGTGAGAGAATATATTAAGGCTGCATTATTATGTTTGCTTTTACCAGTGACTGAATTATGAGCTTAATTTCAAACGTGAATTGCCTAACATAAAAAGTCTTGGATTGACAAATCTGAACTTTGTTGAAAATATTAAGTTCTGTACTTCCTTTAATTACAGATTATGTCTACTTTGAGAATTCCTCCAGCAACCCATACCTAATAAGAAGGATAGAAGAACTCAACAAGGTATATACACTGAGTGTTCTTAATTTTATTTTATTTTACTTTATTTATTTATTTTTTGAGACGGAGTCTTGCTCTGTGGAGTCCTGCTCTGTCGCCCGGGCTGGAGTGCAGTGGCCGGATCTCAGCTCACTGCAAGCTCCGCCTCCCGGGTTTACGCCATTCTCCTGCCTCAGCCTCCGGAGTAGCTGGGACTACAGGCGCCTGCTACCTCGCCTGGCTAGTTTTTTGTATTTTTAGTAGAGACGGGGTTTCA
>NW_022294180.1:10369-12114 GCF_002776525.5 Piliocolobus tephrosceles | reverse complement strand
GGAGTCTCGCTCTATTGCCCAGGCTAGAGTGCAGTGGCGTGATCTTGGCTCACTGCAACCTCCACCTCCCAGGCTCAAGTGATTTCCCTAACTCAGCCTCCCGAGTAGCTGGGATTACAGGCACCTGCCACCATGCCTGGCTAATTTTTGTATTTTTAGTAGAGACAGGGCTTCACCATGTTGGCCAGCCTGGTCTTGAACTCCTGACCTCAGCTGATCCACCCGCCTCAGCCTCCCAAACTGCTAGGATTACAAGCGTGAGCCACTGCGCCTGGCCCAAAGCTATATATTTCTGTTTTCAGTGTTAAGTAGTAGTAGGTTTCTTTCTCACAAAGTTTGCTATGAAGTTTTCAGTATTTCAAGCTTGTTGTTTCACAAAGCAAATAAAATGGGGGAAGTTGGAGCAAGATGGTGGAATAGGACTCTCCAATGACTGCCCCACCACCACCTCTGCCAAAACATCAATTTGAACAACTATCCATGAGTGAAAATATGGGCCGGGTGCAGTGGCTCACACCTGTAATCCCAGCACTTTGGGAGGTCGAGGTGGGTGGATCACCTGAGGTCCGGAGTTCGAGACCAGCCTGGCCAATATGGCGAAGCCCTGTCTCTATTAAAAATACAAAAATTAGCTCTGCCATGGTGGTAAGTACCTGTAATTCCAGCCACTTGGGAGACTGAGGCAGGAGAATCATTTGAACCCAGGAGGTGGAGATCGCAGTGAGCAGAGATCGCACCACTGCACTCCAGCCTGGGTGAGAGCAAGACCCTGTCAAAAAGAGAGAGAGAGAGAGGAAGGAAGGAAGGAAGGAAGGAAGGAAGGAAGGAAGGAAGGAAGGAAGGAAGGAAGGAAGGAAGGAAGAGAAAAGACAAGACCTCCACGAGAGCTAAGGAAACCAGGTGAGAGTTCATAGTACCTAGTTATAGCAAAGTAAATAAACGTATATGCAATTTGAAGATATGTTTTGGTCTCTTAATACACACAATCCTACAATTATGTATAACTCATGGAAATAAAAGTAAATTTTTATCCCATGAGACAAATACAAATATGAATATGTATATGGAAACATGCTTAATTTCACCAGTGATTAAATTATCCCATGAGAAAAATGTTTAAATAGTAAATGTACAGATGAAAATGCCTGGTTTTTCCAGTGACTGAAAAATGTGTATTAAACTCAGGAGTATTGGCTTGTGTCTGTAATCGTAGCTACTCAGGAGGCTAAGGCAGGAGAATCGCTTGAGCCCAAGAGTTTGTCACCAGTCTGGGCAACTTGGTAAGACCTCATATCTTAAAATATGTGTATTTAAGCAATTTATCACAACATTCATGCAACAATTGCCAGCTACCAGACTCTAGAAATATGAATATAAGTCTGCACCCAGTGGGTCATGCCTATAATCCCAGCACTTTAGAAGGCTGAGGTGAGAGGATCACTTGAGCCCAGGTATTCCAGACTAGCCTGGGCAACATGGTGAAACCCCAACCCTACTAAAAATACAAAATATTAGCCAGGTATGGTGGTGCATGCCTGTAGTTCCAGCTACTTGGGAGGCTGAGGCAGGAGGATCGCTTGAGCCTGGGCAGTCGAGGCTGCAATGAACCGAGATTGCACCACCACACTGTAGCCTGGGTGACAGAGCAAGACTGCCGAAAGAAAGAGAGAGAGAGAGAAGAAAGAAAGGAAAAGAAGAAAGAAAAGAAAGAAATAAGGAAAGAAGAAAGAAAGAAAGAGAGAGGG
>NW_022294180.1:8672-10269 GCF_002776525.5 Piliocolobus tephrosceles | reverse complement strand
GGAGGGAGGGAGGAAGGAAGGAAGGAAGGAAGGAAGGAAGGAAGGAAGGAAGGAAGGAAGGAAGGAAGGAAAAAAGGAAGGAAGGAAAATATGAATATAAGAAAGATATAGTGCCTATCTTTGAGGATCTTAAAGTCTACCAAAAGGGAGATGGGCATGTTAACAAATGAGCACTAAAGTTATTTAGGTGCAAAATCAAAAATCTGGGCCAGCACCATGGCTCACACCTGTAAGCCTAGAACCTTGGGAGGTCGAGGCGGGAGGATTACTTGAGCCCAGGAGTTTGAGACCAGCCTGGGCAACATAGCAAGATGTTAAAAATAAAAATTTAGCCAGGCATGGTGGTGCGTGCCTGTGGTCCCAGCTACTCAGGAGGCTGTGGAGGGAGGATCGCTTGAGCCTAAGAGGTGGAGACTGCAGTGAGCTGCAATCACGCCACTGCACTCCAGCCTGGGTGACAGAGCAAGACTCTGTCTCAAAAAACTAAAACAAAAAAAACTTCATGTGGCTCTATAACTTCCAAAGAAATGAATGTTCAATTCTATCCAAAGCAGAGTAGGCTTCTTTGAGGAGGTAAATCCTGTTGTGTCTCTAAAGATGTTCAAAGATCAGTGGTGGTTAGTCTGTGAGACTCAGGGTGGAGGATTATATTCCAGTTGAAGCAGCAGGAGCAATGATACAGGGTGTGAAATAGCAAGGTGCATTCCCCGTAAAAAAAAAAGCTCAGTGTGCCCATTCTATATAGTTTTGAAGTGGGGAGAAGGCATATAGTGAGATAACACGTAGCAGGTAGTCATGTATCAGAGCTAAGGACTTTGAACTTTATCTTAGAGGGACGCAGAAGCCATGGGCTGGCCGTTTTTATTTATGTCCTAGCCTAAATCATCCTGATTCTGAGCGGCTACTACGGTCTATGATAACTGCAATAGATTGTTTTCAAAATGGGTGCCATCATTTCCCTCCCTATATCCCTGCCTTGGGTGGTTCTCTTCACTCTGATTCTTGAGCTTGTCCAAGTGATTTGCTTTGGACAATGGGGAAATAACAAACATGACACTTGGAAAGTGCTTGCACTACAGTAATAAAGACACCATACACTATGATTCAGCAATAGGACTCCTTTTTATTTAATGAGTTGAAAACAGGTCCACAGCAAACCTGCACAGAAATAATAAGAGTATATAACGAAATTGGGAGAAACTAACAAACAAATGAACTAAACGTAAGACGTTGACTGGAAACTGTTTCACAGAAGTTCAAAGATTATACATGAAAATTTATTAACCTCACAGTTAATTAGTAAAAACCAAAATAAAAACACAAGATGAACCCATTTCACAAACACGAGATAGACAAAAATAATTCATTAAAACATTAGATCATTCCAATGTTGCCAATTATATGGAATAAATAGACACATGTGCAAGAATGGTGGAAGGGTCAACTCATACACTGTATTAGAAATTTCTGGTAATCTTGAAGTTTCCCAGAACCTACAACCCAACAAATTTTCTCTAATGTAGAAAAATTGTTATGTATAGGCACTTGCAAACTTGAGTATGATTCGAGCAACATTTTTCTTTTTTTTTTTTTTTGT
>NW_022294180.1:2720-8572 GCF_002776525.5 Piliocolobus tephrosceles | reverse complement strand
GTTTTTTTTTTTTTTTTTTTGAGGCAGAGTCTCGCTCTGTTGCCCGGACTGGAGTGCAGTGGCCGGATCTCAGCTCACTGCAAGCTCTGCCTCCCGGGTTTTTTTTACGCCATTCTCCTGCCTCAGCCTCCCGAGTAGCTGGGACTACAGGCGCCCGCCACCTCGCCCGGCTAGTTTTTGTATTTTTAGTAGAGACGGGGTTTCACCGTGTTAGCCAGGATGGTCTCGATCTCCTGACCTCGTGATCCGCCTGTCTAGGCCTCCCAAAGTGCTGGGATTACAGGCTTGAGCCACCGCGCCCGGCCTCGAGCAACATTTTTCATAAGAGAAGAACATAAAATTAAAGGAAGCCAAAGACTATAATAAATGGAATAGATGAGCAAATTGGGTTGTCCAAGACTCAGACACCAGCAGGTGTGAAATATCCTAGGGGGAAGGAAACAAAGGGATGCCAATCCATTTACTTCCTTTCATGGAAAGTGCAAAAGAGGCAACATTAAGTGAAACACTGCTTGGTGATAAATAGTGGATAGTAAAGCCATAAAAAGTATTCACAGAATGATAGATAGTGGTCACCTCTGCTGACAGCAGGCAAATTAAGTCAGGGTAGAGCACCACAGGGAGACTATGAAATGCCCAATGTCTGTTCATTACTGTGAGCCTCCAGTCTAAAGAACTTTATATGATGTTTATTTAAATGTAAAACAAAACATTTTATGCATTTTGCTGAGTAAGATATAATTTATTATACATATAGGCCCAGCACAGCGGCTCACGCCTGTAATCCCAACACTTTGGGAGGCCGAGGCAGGCGGATCACCTGAGGTCAGAAGTTTGAGACCAGCCTGACCAACATAGAGAAACCTTGTGTCTACTAAAAATACAAAATTAGCCAGGCATGGTGGCGCATGTCTGCAATCCCAGCTACTCGGGAGGCTTGAGGCAGGAGAATCACTTGAACCTGGAAGGCGGAGGTTGCTGTGAGCCAAGATCGTGCCGTTGCATTCCAGCCTGGGCAACAAGAGCAAAACTCCTTCTCAAAAAAAAAAAAAATGTGTATATATATATTACACATATATAAAGAATGATTTAAGCACTAAAATTATCATTTATTTATTTATTATTTATTTATTTATTTGTGACAAAATCTCACTGTCGCCCCCACTGGAGTGCAGTGATGCAATCCTAGTTTTCTGCAACCTCCGCCTCCTGGGTTCTAGCGATTCTCCTGCTTCAGTCTCCCCAGTAGCTGAGATTACAGGCGTGTGCCACCACGCCTGGCTAATTTTTTTATTTTTAGTAGAGACAGGGTTTTGCCATGTTGGCCAGTCTGGTCTCAAACTCCTGACCTCAAATGATCCGGCCGCCTCAGCCTCCCAAAGTGCTGGGATTACAAGCGTGAGCCACCGCACCTGGCTAAAAACTATAATTTAAAAAAAAGAAAGTGCTTGCACTTTCCTGCGACCCATGCGGTCATCACCTTGTGGACAAGGCCAGGATGCCCTTCCAGAGACATGTAACCCAGTCACCTTCATCACTCTAGCCAACAGCCAGCACTCACTCCAGATATGTGAGTGATGCATACTACAACAATCATTTCTATTAATGCAAAATCATTAGGGAAATTCAGAATGTTAGAAAGAAGAAGACATGTCACCCGTAATTATACTACCTAAATATAACTACTATAAGCTTTTTCAGTATTTTTATTTCCTTTTTTTTTTTTTTTAAGTTTTTTGAGATGAAGTTTCACTCTTGTTGTTCAGCCTGGAATGCAATGGTGTAATCTCAGCTCACTGCAACCTCCGCCTCCTGGGTTCAAGCGATTCTCCTACCTCAGCCTCCCAAGTAGCCAGGATTACAGGCGCCTGCCACCACACCCGGCTACTAATTTTTTTTTTTTTTTTGAGACGGAGTCTCGCTCTGTCACCTGGGCTGGAGTGCAGTGGCCGGATCTCAGCTCACTGCAAGCTCTGCCTCCCGGGTTTTTTTTACGCCATTCTCCTGCCTCAGCCTCCCGAGTAGCTGGGACTACAGGCGCCCGCCACCTCGCCCGGCTAGTTTTTTGTATTTTTTAGTAGAGACGGGGTTTCACCGTGTTAGCCAGGATGGTCTCGATCTCGTGACCTCGTGATCCACCCATCTCGGCCTCCCAAAGTGCTGGGATTACAGGCTTGAGCCACCGCGCCCGGCCTAATTTTTTGTATTTTAGTAGAGACAGGGTTTCACCATGTTGGCCAGGCTGGTCTCGAACTCCTGACCTCAAGTGATCTGCCCGCCTCAGCCTCCCAAAGTGCTAGGATTATAAGTGTAAGCCACGGTGCCTGGCCTATTTCCAATCTTTTTATCTGCCCAGATTTCTCTATATGGTTATAATCAATATATATGGACAGTTTTGCAGCCCGCTTTTTAATTTGTATTAAACAAGTATATTTTCGGCCAGGCACAGTGGCTCACACCTATAATCCCAGCATTTTGGGAGGCCAAGGCAGGCGGGTCACTTGAGGTCAAGAGTTCGAGACCAGCCTGGTCAACATGGCGAAACCCCGTCTACTAAAAATACAAAAACTAGCCAGGTGTTGTGGCACTTGCCTGTAATCTCAGCTACTCGGGAGGCTGAGGCAGGAGAATTGCTTGAATCCAGGAGAAGGAAGTTGCAGTGAGCCAAGATCGTGCCACTGTACTCTAGCCTGGACGACAGATCAAGACTCTGTCTCTATTTAAAAAAAAAAAAAAAAAGTGTATTTTCGTATATGTTACCATGTTTAATGGCTGAGTAATAGTCCATTTGATCTGGCAGATGAACTATAATTCCTTTGCTGTTGTTGAAAAATTAGGTATATGATGTGATCAACCTTTAAAAGTAGGCACCCCAGTCAGAGCAGACCTGGGGACCTGTGCGCCCTGCACCCAGTTAACTGCTGAAGGGGTTGGTTCAGGCTACCAGCCCCTTTGGTGAGAACTCTGCCAGGGGCTCTGCTGATTGTTCTGAATCATGGAGGTGAAGAAGACTTCTCTAGCTAGGTGACGTTCTTGTTGAAAGTCATAGGCTACCTCAATCGGCTCTTCCTACAAACTGTCTTTAAGAGAGGTGCCTGCCCGCACTGATCCAGGAGCTAGGGCGTAGCAGCTTCCATGGATAGGGAGATGGGCCCTCTTGTGACCTTTGTGTGGAAGGCAGTGTTGACTATGCTTCTGCACTGGCAGGCATCGCCTTCCACAATGAAGGGCGCTGGTTGAATGATCCAGCCACAAGACCTTCATGGTGCTGAGATGGACCTACTACCTCAGAAGAGTGGCTCCCACCGCACTGGCAACAGCACTTGACATGAGATTGTCCAACTGGAGCTTCACAATAACCAAATCTTTAGCTGTCCTCTTCATCTTCAATCTTCTTTCTGATCTTCAAGCTGGAGGTGTTGCAATGGCACTGGTCCTTGTGATCCTCCTCATCGCCGGGAGTCTCTTCATGTTCACCTTCAAGTCCACACAGCCCAATGTGGAGGGCTTCACCTTGGTGCTGGGGACCTCGCTCATTGGTGGCATTCGCTGAACCCTCACCCGGACATTCCAGCAGAAGGCTGATCTTGGCTTCCAGGACTCCATCGACAGCATGCTCCACCTGCAGCCACTCGTGTTTCTGGGGCTCTTCCCTCTCTTTGCTGTATGTGAAAGTCGCCATTTGTCCACGTCTGGGGAAATCTTTCATTTCCAGGACACAGGGCTGCTCCTGGGGCACTTGGGAGCCTCTTCCTTGGTGGGCTTCTTACCTTCGGTTTGGACTTCTCTGAGTTCCTCCTGATCTCCAGACCCTCCAGCCTCACTGCCTCCATTGCTGGCATTTGGAAGGAAGTCTGCACTTTGCTGGCTGATCAGATCAGCCACCTGAACTGGCTGGAATCCCTGCTCTGCCTCTCAGGAATATCCTCAAAGCCCTGCACTCCAGAGGTGATGACAGCTCTGAACCCTTGAAGAGGCTAGGCTCCAGTTCCCACCTGGAGCCACTGCCCTGAAGCGGCCAGCAGGAGTAAGATGACAATGCCGAGGAGGAGTACTTTGTGGCTCAGAGGCAGCAGTGACCAGCCAAGGGGAGCAGCTTGAAAGCAGGCCACTCTCAACTAACACTTGGCAGTAGCTCAGGGGACCTGGGTGGCTGGCTCTTCATGGCAGCTGGGAGCAGTGGACCGGGAGTCACCTGGGCATGACCATGTGGTGTGGCCAGGTCAGGGACTTGTAGCTTCTGCCCCTCCCTTTGGAACATGGTCAAACAGAGAGGGTGAGCACCAGGCCAGCTTGGAACCTGGCCAGAACTGGGCCCAAGCTGTGCTAGAATCGCAGCAGCAGACGGGAGTGGGCTGGTTCTTCTCAACTATTTCCCAGACTCTGACAGCCAAGACTCATTTCTGAGGCTTAGCAGCTTTCTAAGGGGACTGGGTTTGGACTGCAGAGCAATTGGGAAGGGAACCTGGAGAGGCTGTGGCCCTCATCACCCGGGCAGCATCTTTTCTCAGATAGCAAATTTATTTATACTTTGGAAATAAATGGTTCACAGTCCAGAGAAAATGAACAAAAAATCCTTCATAAGCATAAAGGTCTCTCCAACTTTAGGATTGTTCCATATAATATTCTCGTGAAGCAGAGCAATTGGATCAAAAGGTGTGGATGTCATTGAGGACCAATACACATTACCAGCTCACACAAAGGCTTTCATACCAGTTTACACATCCATCAACATTGTCTGAGTGGTCATTTCACCAAAGCCTCAAAGGTCCCATGGGTTTCTGTAGTTTTTCATTTTGTTTTGTTTTCTATCTTTTTTAATTTGGGTGAGAAATTAATTCTGGTTTTCATTTTAATTATTTCTTCAATAATTAATAAGGTGAAAGTGTTAGAAAGTCACATTTTCCAGTGCCTATCAGAGCACTAGGCTAGTTGATTTAAGTTGTGTTAAAATAACTTTCTTCATATCCACACAATAGCTGCTCCTAAATTTCCATATAGTGTCTAGAAATAGCTATCTGTTTGAATTTGTGTTTGCACAGCAATTTCAAAATATTGAGAAGATGTCAGTTGTCTATATTTAAGAATAAGCCTACCCAGTGAAAATTATTCGGGGGAGACCTAAACTCCCAAGTTACCCATTGGTATTGCCAGGAAATCCACACCACAATATTGCTGAAATTTACAGATGAGTACCCTAAGCCTTGGAGGTTTTAAGAAACTTGCCCGGCTGGGCGTGGTGGCTCACGATTTTAATCCCAGCACTTTGGGAGGCAGCAGTGGGAGGATCACTTGAGCCCAAGAGTTCAAGGCCAACCTGGGCAACATGGCGAAACTCTGTCTCTACAAAAAAATACAAAAATTAGCCAGGTATGGTGCATGAACCTATAGTCCCAGCTACTAACTAGGGAGGCTGAGGCAGGTCCATCCCCTGAGCCTAGGAGGTCAAGGCTGCAGTGAGCCATGAACACACCAATGCACTCCAGCCTGGGCAACAG
Organism: Piliocolobus tephrosceles; assembly: GCF_002776525.5. NCBI lineage: Eukaryota > Metazoa > Chordata > Mammalia > Primates > Cercopithecidae > Piliocolobus > Piliocolobus tephrosceles. The sequence goes on along the minus strand of NW_022294180.1, from coordinate 3,074 downwards.
AATGAGATCCTGTCTCAAAAAAAAAAAAGAAGAAGGAAGAAAAAAAAAAAAAGAAAACAGAAACTTACTCAAGAGCCCCATAGATATATAAACCTCAGAGAATGTAAATAGACAATCAGGGCAGAGTGGATGGGGGTCCTCAGTTCACAGAACAAAAATCAAACTAAGAATAACATAACATCGTTACAAGATCTTTCTGGTACATCTCAAATTCAACCACTTCTTATATCTCTGCTGCTACTGCCCCATCCAAAGCACATCCTCGCTGGATTACCACAGTAGTCTGCAAACTAGTTTCCAAGTCCATGCATACTCCTCTACAGCTTACTTTCTACATGTCTCCTAAAGATGTTA
>NW_022294180.1:0-2620 GCF_002776525.5 Piliocolobus tephrosceles | reverse complement strand
TTTTTTTTTTTTTTTTTTTGGTATTTTTGGTAGAGACAGGGTTTCACCGTGTTGGCCAGGCTGGTCTCGAATTCCTGACCTCAGGTGACCCACCCACCTCGGCCTCCCAAAGTGCTGGGATTACAGACATAAACCACCGTGCCTGGCTGCAATCTTCTTTTTCCTTTTATTCATTTGGCAGCGAAGGGAACTTGTATAGGTGACTCTGGTCACTCTGGTGACTCTGGTCAGCTTCCTCTGACATCTTGTAGTTCCTCCCCGCCTCCAGTGGAGAAAAAGAACCGTAAGTACATGAGCCCAAGCTGACGCATTCCCCACTTGTAGGACTTGGGCTTTGCCCATGCCTGGGTAGGAAGAGCAGCCAGACCATCATCTCAGCCACCTGAAACAGTCTTCCCTCATTCTCCCTGCTCAATTCCAGCCTGCCAGGTGGAGGGGGGTGTTGAGTACCTGCTATGGGACAGACACCATGTCAGATAATAGGTACAAGACAGTGAACAAGACACAAATGATTCTAGAATTTTGGCACTTACTTTCTAGCAAGGAATACTGACAAAAGTAAATAAACAAAGAAAATTCATGCAGTGTGATAAGCACTAGGAAGAAAGTGGAGTATGAAATTAGCCTAGAAAGTAATAGGGAAGGCCATCAACTGACTTAGATAGGGTGATTGACAAAGGTCTCCTTGGGAAAATGACATTTAAGCTGAGACTCAAAGGAAGAGAAGGAGGGATGGGGTTGGGGTTGTGGAGAGGCTGAAAGAGAACAGTAAGTTCAAAGACCCTGAGGTGGAATAAAAATGGGCAAGCTCAGTGATCTGAAAGATCAGAATGTTCTTGGTGCACAGTGAGCAAAGGGAAGTTTGATATGAAACGTCCCTGAGATGTAAGCAGGAGTCCAATCACGTAAGGCCTTAGAGACTATGATAAGGAGTTTGGACTTCATTCAAGGTACAATGGAAAGGCATAAGAAGAGTTAATGAAGAGAAGAATATTAATCAACTATCCCTTGATGTTTTATGAGAAATGGATTGGAATATTCATGAGTGGTGGTGGGAAGACCAGGTAGGAGCCTGTGGCTCTGATCAGGTGAAAGTTAATGTAATGGTGGCTGGGACTGGGCTGGTGGCCATGAAGATGGAAGGAATTGGAGGGCTCTGAAGATACATTTTAGAAGTAGAATCAAAAGAAATTGCTAAAAAGGAAAACCCACATTCACCAAATACTAATAGGTTCGTTTGTGTCTTTAACAATTAAAAAATCACTAAACACCTCTAGATCAAAATGGCGAGAAAAAAAAAGAAAAGAAATGTAAAGACTGTTCTAGAAAGAAATATTGGCCAGGCGCAGTGACTCATGCCTGTAATCCCAGCACTTTGGGAGACTGAGGTGGGCAGATCATAAGGTCAGGAGTTCGAGACCAGCCTGGCCAAAATAGTGAAATCCTGTCTCTACTAAAAATACAAAAAAATTAGCTGGGCATGGTGGTGGGTGCCTATAATCCCAGCTACTTGGGAGGCTGAGGCAAGCAGAATCGCTTGAACCTGGGAGGTGGAGGTTGCAGTGAGCTGAGATGGTGACACTGAACTCTAGCCCGGGCAACAGTGCAAGATTCTGTCTCAAAAAAAAGAAAAAGAAAGAAAAGTTATACTGCCATTTGTGATTTAAATTTTAAGAAATCATTCTGAAGGACTTCGATGAAACAGGCACTTATAATTGGATGGCTGATGACTCACAACATCCATAATAATTAAAAAATAAACTTTTTGGCCGGGCGTGGTGGCTCACACCTGTAATCCCAGCACTTTGGGAGGCTGAGGCGGGTGGATGGCCTGAGGTCAGGAGTTCGAGACCAGCCAGGCCAACATAGTGAAACCTCGTCTCTGCTGAAAAAACACAGAAATCGTCCGGGTGTGGTGGCGGACACCTGTAATCCCAGCTGCTCAGGAGGCTGAGGCAGGAGAATCGCTTGAACTCTGGAGATGGAGGTTGCTGTGAGCGGAGATCGCACCATTGCACTCCAGCTTGGGTGACAAAAGCAAGAGACTTCATCTCAAAAATAAAATAAAATTAAAATAAATAAATACGTACATAAATAAACTTTTTTTAAAAAAATCAAACATGACTCCAAGGTTTCTGGTTGAATAATGAGTTGGTTGACATTGCCCTTTACTGAGATCAGGACAACTGCGCAGGGAAATAAGGTAAAGGTTGTGCACAGGGATTGAGAGTTCAACTCTAGACATGTTAAGTTTGAGGTGGGCTTAGTCTTCTTGACTCTGGATAAGGTAAACACACGATGGTTCTTTATAAAAATAATAAATGTGACTTAAATTGATGCAACAACAAATTAAGCACTAATGACAGTGGAGAACAATCTGTAAAAGACCTTCCAAAAGTGAAAGCACCCAAAACTGCTGTGTTTCTCAGAGAATTTATTTGAAACTTGCAAATAATAACACTATGAGATAGATACAGGATTATTGCTCTCTTATTGTAGATGAGTAAACAGAGAGTGGAAATTTTAAAAACTCATCCAAAAAATACACACCTAATAAGGGGAGAAATTGGGATTATATAAATTGTAACAATCTATGGTACTTGTAGGAAAAGATTATTTT
>NW_022294179.1:0-12877 GCF_002776525.5 Piliocolobus tephrosceles | reverse complement strand
TGTCTTCTTTTGAGAAATGTCTGTTCATATCCTTTGCCCACTTTTTGATGGGGTTGTTTGTTGTTTTCCTGTAAATTTGTTTTAAATTGATAAAATCAGCAAACTCTTAGCTAGACTAACAGAAAGGCCTTAAATAAATAATATTTAAAATGAAAGAAAAGGCATTGCGATTGATACTACAGAATTACAAATGTTAGTAATATGCTACTATTAACAATACTACACCAATATATTAAATTGCCTCCACAAAATGGATAAATTCCTAGAAACTTACACCTACCAATACTGAATCATAAAGAAGCAGAAAATTTAAACAGACCAGTAACAAGGAAGGAGCTTAAAGATGTACAAAATTGTGCCACAAAAGAAAATTTTAGGACATGGTTTCACAGGTAAATCCTACAAAACTTTTAAGAAAAAACGAATGCCTATTTTAAAACACTTCCAAAACATAAAGAGGGAACACTTACAAGCTCACTTTACAAGTCTACCTTACCAAATCCAAATAAGGTTGTTACAAAAAATGAAATTTACGGACCAATATCTCTGATGAGTAGATACAAAAGTTTTCAACAAAATGCTAGCAAACTGAATTCAACAGCAGATGGAAAGAATCATACACCATGATCAAGTGGAATTTGTCCCTGAGATGAAAGTGTGGCTCTACATATAAAAATTGATGAGTGTGATATACCACATTAACAGAATGAAGAATACAAATCAAATAATCCTCTCAAGAGTTGCAGAAAAAGCATTTGAAAAAAGTCAACATTCCGTCACAATAAAACACCAAAAAATTTAGATGCAGAGGGAGTGTACCTAAACACGATAAAGGCCTTGTGTGACAAGACCACAGCAAACATCACACTAAACAATAAAAAGCTAAAACGTTTTCCCCTTAAGACCAGGAACAAGATAAGAATGCCCATTTTTCATTTCCTTTGCCCATTTCTTTTGCCCAGTAGGCACAAAAGAAGACATGCATGCAACCAACAATTATATGAAAAAAAAGGCCCAACATCACTGATCATTAGAGAAACGCAAATAAAAATCACAATGAGATACCATCTCACATCAATCAGAATTGCTATTATTAAAAGTCAAGGACAGGCGCAGTGACGCACACCTGTAATCCCAGCAATTTGAGAGGCTGAGGCAGGCAGATCACCAGGTCAGGAGTTCGAGACCAGCCTGGCCAATATGGTGAAACCCCGTCTCTACTGAAAAATACAAAAATTAGCCAGATGTGGTGGTGTGTGCCTGTAATCCCAGCTGAGGCAGGAGAATTGCTGGAACTCGGGAGGCGGAGGTTGTAGTGAGCTGAGATTGTGCCACTGAACTCCAGTCTGGACGACCGAGTGAGACTCTGTCTCAAGAAAAAAAAAAGAAAAGAAAAAAGAAAAAAAGGTCAAAAAATAACAGGTGCTAGTGAGGCTGTGCAGAAGAGGGAATACTTACACACAGTTGGTGGGAGTGTAAATTAGTTCAGTCATTGTGGAAGACAGTGTGATGATTCCTCAAAGGCCTAAAGACAGAAATTTCATTCAACCAAGTAATCCCACTACTGGATATATATCCAAAGGACTATAAATCATTTTGTTATAAGGATGCATGCACACGTATGTTCATTGCAGTACTATTCACAATAGCAAAGACATGAAATCAACTTAAAGCACATCAATGATAGACTGGGTAAAGAAAATGTTGTACATACACACCATAACTAGTATGCAGCCATATAAAAGAATGGGATTATGTCCTTTGCATGGACATGGATAGAGCAGGAGGCCATTATTCTTAGCAAACTAACCCAGCAACAGAAAATCAAATAACATATGTTCTCATTTGTAAATGGGAGCTAAATGATGATAACACATGGACAAAAAAGGGGAACAACATTCACTGGAGACTTTCAGAGGGTGGAAAGTGACAGGAGGGAGATGATTGGAAAAATAACTAATGGATACTAAGCTTAATACCTGAGTGATAAAATAATCTGTACAATGAACTCCCATGACACAAGTTTACCTAGGTAACAAACCGATATTTGTACCCATGAGCTTAAAATAAAACTTAAAAAAAATAATGCTCACTCTTGTCACTTCTATTCAATATTGTACTGGAAGTCCTAGCCAGAGCAATTAGGCAAGATAAACAAGTAAAATTTATCCAAATAAAAAAAAGTAAAATTGTCTATGATTGCAGATGACATATACATACACGTAGAGAATTCTAAAGACTCCACCAAAAAACTGTTAGAACTAATAAACATATTCAGTAAAATTGCAACATAAAATATCAACACACAAAAATCAGTTGTATTTTCATATACTAACAATAAACTATCTGGAATAGAAGTTAAGAAAATAGTTACACTTAGAATAGCATAAAAAATGAAATACTAAGAAATAAATTGATGTACGCTGAAAACTATAGGAAATTGATAAAGGAAATTAAAGAAGACACAAATAGAAAGATACCCTGTATTCACTGGTCAGAAGACTTAGAAGTGTTCAAATGTCTGTATTTTGCAAAATGATCTACAAATTCAATCCAATCTTTATCAAAATTGTAGTGACTTTTTTCACAGGAATAAAAGTAGAATCCCAAAATTCATATGAAATGACAAAACATCCTAAATATCCATAGCAATCTTGAGAAAAACAAGGCTGGAGGCTTTACAGTTTCTGGTGTTAAACTATGTTACAAAACTATAGTAATCAAGGCAGTATGATGCTAATATTAAAGAAAAAACACATAGACCAATATAATAGATTTGAGAGCCGCAAAATAAATTCACACATATATGGTCAACTGATATTTGACAAGGACACCAAGGATATTCAATAGGGAAAGGTTAGTCTCCTCAATAAATGATGCAGGGGAAACTGGGCATCCACAGGCAAAATAACAAAATTAGACCCTTGTCTTACACTATATACAATAATGAACTCAAACTGTATGAAAGACGTAAATGTAAGACTTGAAACCATAAAACTACTGGAAGAAAACTGGAAAAGTATCTCCTTGGCATTGGTCTTGACAATGATTTTTTTGAATATGAGACCAAAAGCCCATGCAAGAAAATAAATAAACAAGTGTCCTGCACCAAACTAACAAGCTTCTGTACAGCAAAGAAAACAATCACCAACATGAAAAGGCAGTCCACAGAATGGAAGAAAATAGTTTCAAACCATCCATCAGATAGGATTTAATATCCAAAATTTATAAGAAACAGTCACAACTCAAAGACAAAATAAAATAATGAGTAAATAAATTTATTAATTTGAATTGAATGAGCAAGGGGCTTGCATAAACATTTTTCCAAAGAGGATATACAAATGGCCAATAGCTATATGAAAAGGTGCACAATGTCACTAATCATCATGGAAGTGTGACTCAGAATCACAATGAGATATAACTTCACACCTATTAGGATGTCTATTGTCAAAAAGACATGAAATAACGTGTCAGCAAGAGTGTGGAGAAAAGGAAATCCTTCGAAGCTGTTAGTGGGAATGTAAATTAGTGCAGCCACTATGGAAAACAGTGTGGAGTTTCCTCAAATAGTTAAAAGTAGAATACAATCCAGCAATTCTACTTCTGGGTATATATCCCTAGAAAATGAAAAGCAATTTTATTTCTAGGTACATATCCACAGAAAATGAGATCAGTGTCTTGAAGAGATATTTGTATGTTCTTTGCAGCATTATTCACAATAGCCAACATACGGAAACAACCTGTCTGTCGATGCATGAATGGATAAAGAAAATGTGAGATAAAGATAAATTGACACATCATAGCTAGTTAGCTAGATAGATAGATAGATAGATAGATAGATAGATAGATAGATAGATAGATAGATAAAATGGAATATCATTCAGCCTTACAAAGAAGAAAATCCTGCCATTTGTGACACAGTGGATTCATCTGAAGGGCATTATTCTAAGTAAGTTAAGTCAGACATAGAAAGACAAATACTGTGTCATCTCACTTATATATGGAATCTAAAATAAAAAGTCCAATTCATAGAATCAGAGAATAGAATAATGATAACCAGGGACAGGGGCATGAGGGAAATGGAGAAATGTTGGTCAATGGGTACAAACTTTTATTTGTGAGATGAGTAAGATCTGATATCTAACATATAGCATGGTGATTCAGTTAATACTTCAGTTTTGTTTACTTGAAATTTGTGAAGACAGTAGATTTTGTGTTCTCATCCCCAATACACACAAATCATAACTAACTGTGGTGATTGATGTGTTAATTAATTTTATTGTGATTATCATTTCACAATGTATATGTATAGCAAGTAAACATGCTGTACACCTTGCGTAAGTGCAATTTTTATTTGTTGATTATAATCCAACAAACCTGGAAAAAATATAAATTTCAACTTCTACTGCTGTATGGAAAATGCATTAAAGCAAAGGCCAGAGATTGAAAGCTTGAATTTGTAGCATGACTCTTGGAACCAGGCTAACACACCTATATCTCCATCACTTTCTCCTGGCAGTAAATTGACATATGAGCATGGTACTAATACAGCCTTTGCACTCCAGCTCTTTGCTTGAAAAATATAGTGACAGTTATTTACATTACAAATACATTTATAGAACCCCTACTGTTTTCTAGGTACTGCACTAGACAACCAAGATGGAAGTCTTAGCCTTCATCAACTTTACATTCTAGTTGCAGATACCGACAATAAACAAATAAATGTAGAACCAAACTTTAAGTAGTAATATAAAATCAGTGTAAGTAGAGGAAATAGCTAGTGCAAAGGCCTCTAAAGACACATGAGCTTCGTGGTATCAAAGAATTTTTTTTTTTTTTTTTTTTACAAAAACTACACTTTGTATATAGTGAATGAGAGAAAGAGTAGTATGAGATGAGATTGCAGATGTGGGCAAGGTTCAGGTTATATAAAGTCTTGATGGTGATTATCAAAGAGGTTAGGGCAAGAGGTATTATTTCAAACAAATATATGGGTATGTGAAAGACTACTCTATGAATGAGATGTGGCAAAATGTTTGGTATGTCTGGAAGATACAGTAGAAAGCCAAAGGTAAGATAAGCATACTTCTTTTGTCCTTCTTAATGAAGAAGCCAAATGATCTGATCAGAAGATACATTTCCTGCTTAGCCCAGGGGTTCTATCAGGGAATGTATAATGGCATGGAGGCATTTTTAGAAAGCCACAGTTTAAAGGAAGCATCATGAGAAGGCTAAAAGCTAAGGTCCATTTGAAAACAAAGTTCATGGCACATGAGTGCATTGCTCAGGACCTCAGGGGTCCTAGGATTGGAAGATCCTGCTTTACAATAGTGACAACAGCAAACTCGGGAAGACTTGAGGATGATCCTGGCATAATAGAAGATCCTCAGGCACCAAAAGAGCCCTACCAAGCCAGATTCCTGTGATAGCTGGGATGATATCAGCAGGCTTGCTAATAACGTCTAGTCAGGTTTGTTTTCCCAGAGACAAAATTGAGGGAATGGAAATCCTCCCCTTTACAATGTAACTAGGCCTTTGGTGGTAAAGTAATATCCCAAATATGTCTTCCACTTACATACATATTTTCCTCCCCTGCAAAATTGCAAATTAAGGACTACATAATGCTCATCTTCAGGTCTCTCTTTTCACCTCACCCACTTTGCCAGGTCCAGTGCCAAGAGGATTATGCCAGGTGCTTTTGGTCTATAACCAGAAAAAATTATCCTGTTCCCTGAGATTTGCTTTGGGATACAGAGGTAGCTATACTCCTCCTCCACCCATACTGGTGTTGGGCCCACAATCCTAGGCTATAGGCTTAAGAAACACTTTTCTCTCATAAAGACTCCTGGGAAAATGGGAATCCCAAGTCCTCTCTTCTTCATCCCCATCTAAGAAAAATGTCTCTAGAACCTTTGAAAGCTTGACAAAATCTCCTGTAGCTCTTCCAGTTGGGATAGAAAATTGAGTTAAGCCTTGGGAGTGGAGGTCGGAGGTAGGACCTAAAAGCAAAACAGCAGAAGCTTGTAGGCAGCAGCCTGAAGAAAAGCAGTGAAAAAGGGTAAGAAGTGACTAGCCTGGAGTGGAGTAGCAGTTCCAATCAAGGTGGCTGGCTGAGGTGGTGAGAAGCAAAATGACCAGAACATACTAGTATAACATGGAAGTTCCTTAGCTACTTCCAGAAATAAACTGGGGAGGAGAACCCGCTGAGACATGTGACTTCTTATGGTAAATGATATGAAAGTTGTCGGAACTTTAAAGGGAAGTGAACCTGCTAAAAAAATCAGTTGAGTCTATTGAAGTGATGTCTTCATTACCTCCTGACAATAATCTATGAAGTGGGTGAGGAAACTGGGTTTAGAGTATTCAATAACTTGCATAAGACTATAAGCTGTGTGGCTCAGAAAATGAGGCTAGGATTTGAACTAAGGCCTATCTGACTACAAAGCACTGTTTCATTGCTCCATTGCAATTGACTGTAATATCCAAAACTAAATCTAAAAAAATCTAGGAATGTAGCAAAGATGTATATGGTAACGTGGAAGGTGAACATTGTCCTGGAGACTGAGTTGGCAGCCTGACTTGGAGTGTTTTACGGGAAATCTCCACTAAGCCTCATGCTCCCTTAAATAACAAGGGTTCTTCCAATGCTTAGTCTCCAGAGTTTTCTTGAGTACTGCAGGGATCTAATTGCTAGCCATCAGTTTGCAGCCCAGCTAAAAATCCAGACATCTTTGTGGGGGCAGGGAAAGCCTTGGCTCCCTCAATTATGAAAATAACTCTGTTAAGGATGGGTTTTGAGGCAGGAGTGTTGCAAGCCTCTGTCTGAGTCTGTGTCCAGCTAAGAATTATCTTGTTACTTGCCAGAAGGCAAGAAAACAACTTTTCACTATCTATTTTCTCCTACTGGAATATAAGCCCAACAGAACAGGAAAGTATCTGCCTTATTTAGTATTCTGTTTCTAGTGTCCAGAGCACTGCCTGGCACAAAATAGTAATACTTATTGAATACATATTATAGTAAATATTTATCAAATAAATTAATAGATTCGGATTAGAGCAGAGCAAAGAATGGGCTGTCTGCCTCTGGAATCAGATCCCTGGGGAGTAGGGTGGGTCTGTGTGGCATTAAGGGCATTCAGGGCAGACAGGGTAAGTTGGGTCAGGAGAACTTACTTTAGAAAACACTAACAAAATTCCAAAAGGGAGTTAATTACCAAATTTGATAATGTAGCTCTCTTTTCTTCTGGCCAAGCCCACATCAAGGGAGTAGCTCTAGACCCAGAACATGAAGAGAGCCACAAACTGAGGTCTGTACAGAGGAAAGTGAGTAGCCTGGTATATTAGTGTGCTCAGGATCCCGTTAGCAAAATACCACAAAATGAGTGCCTTAAACAACAAAAATTTATTTTCTCACAGTTCAGGAGGCTAGCCATCTGTGATCAAGGTGCCAGGAGCTTTGGTTTCTGAAGAGGGATCTCTTGCTGGCTTGTAGATTGCCACCTTCTCATAATGTCCTCCCATGACCTTTCTTCATTATGTGAACAAGGGAGCATTGGGGAGCAAGCTCTGTGGTGTCTCTTCTTATAAGGAAACTAATCTGATCAGATAAGGCCCCCCCCCCTTATTAATTCATTTAACCTTATGTACTTCCTTACTTCAAATATAGTTGCACTTGGGTTGGGGCTTCAACATATGAGTTTGTGGGGCAAACACAAATATTCAGTTTAAAACAGAAAGGACTTGGAAAAGATTCCGATGAGGAACAGTTGGATGTCCTGGGGCTGTTTAGTCTGGAAAAGAGAAGAATCAGCAGGACTGGGTCTCAGACATCAGATTGCCCAAAGGCTATAATAGCAGAGGGAGCAAATGTTTTCAGTTTGTCCTTAGGGGAAGACTTCAGAAGGAAATAAACACATTGTCATTGGGGACAGGAAGGCTGGTTCTGACATCATTTGGGAGGGATGGAGTATAAGCTTGACTTGAGTGAGTAGCCTAAAATATTACTTCCCATTCCCAAATTCTGGAATAACTGTTATGAGAATACCTCCAAACCTTATTTCAACTTTCCTTAGCAATAAGTTTTTCTGGGTGCAAGAAAATTACTGCATTCCTCCTGTATGCTACCTCTTCACTCATTCCTTCCCACCAGAGTCTCAGCCAAGCCAGGCCTGGCTTGGATTAGTCAGGGGGTGAAAGAGCTGCTCCATAAATTTTCTGAGTTCTAAAGAAATTTAGCACCAAAGACCAGAAAAATACATTCAGGTCTTCCTTATTGTCTCTTCCTATTATGCTAAGTCTTAGTGAGAAAACGTGGGTACCACAGCTATGTGGAGGCTATAGCAAAAGTAGTTAAGCATGTCAGCTGAGTGACATAGGAAAGAGGCAAAATGAAGCCTGGGGTTTTACAGGTTTTCCTTCCAGGGCTGGATTAAGCAACTATGCCTTGCCTCTGTTCAGAAAGTTGGCAGTGCTGGATAGCAGTAGGAATGGGGCATGGAAGAGAAGACTGACTTAGTAATACTTATTGGACACAGAAATGCCTTGGACCAGATCTGAAACAGGGAATGGCACTCTATGGCAAAGGTTAAAGCATCTCAACAGTGTGAGAGAGGCCTTTTCTTTATATGCTAGATTTCTCCCTTAAGAATTGTGATTCCAAAATGTGAGTGGACATAAACATTCCCTACAGTGTTTGTTAAAATGCAGATTCCAAGCCCCCTTCTACAACTATTGAATCTATATTTGCAAGAATGTGCCTTTGGCATCAACATTTTAACAAGCTTCTTCAGTGATTTATAACACACTCAAGTTGGAATATCACAGACTAATGAAGTCAAAATATAAACAATTTTTGAAAAATAAAGTGCAGATACAGCTTATACTGAGTTTGATAGAAAACTTTTTATAAGACCACCAATAGAGAGATATCCCTGCACATGGCTTATAAATACCTCAGTGGTATCTGCTGATATTGCTGTTCTTCATAATTCATATTTTAAATTGACAAATACAAATTGTATATATTTATCATGTACATATTTTTTGAAATATGTATATATTGTGAAATGAATAAATCAGTTTAATTAATATGTGCTTTACCTCACATATTTATCATTTTTTGGTAAGAACATTTAAAATCTACTCTCAGCAATTTTTAAGAATACTATAAATGGTTATTAATTGTAGTCACCATGTTGTAAGACAGAGCCCTTGAACTTATTACTCCTATCTAACTGAATTTTTAAATCTTTTCACCAACATCTCAACTCCCCTACTCATGTCCTCTGGTAAACAATGTTCTACTCTGCTTGTATGCATTCAGCTTATTAGATTCTACATATAAGTGAGATCATATGGTATTCATCTTTCTGAGCATGGCTTATTTCACTTAACACAGTGTTCTTAAGGTTCATCCATGTTGTCACAAACGACAGGAATTTATCCTCTTAAAAGGCTTAATGGTATTCCATTCTGTATGTATACAACATTTTCTTTATCCATTAATCCTTTAATGGACACATAGTTTGTTGATTTTATATCTTGGATATTATAAATAATGCTGCAATAAACGTGGTAGTGCAGGTATCATTTTGACATACTGATCTTATTTTCTTTGGATACATACCTAGTAGTGGGATTGCTGGATTGTATGGAAGCCTTATTTTTGTTTTTTTGAGGAACTTCCACACTGTTCCACATAGTGGCAGTACTAATTTACTCTCCCACCAAAAGTGTTTGAGGGTTTCCTTTTCTCCACATCCTAGTCAGAATTTGTTATTGCCTGTCCCACTACTTTACCGAATTCATTTATTAGTTCTAACAATGTGTTTGTGTGTGTGTGTGTGTGTGTGCGCGCGCGTGTGTGTGTAATCTGTAAGGTTTCCTACATATCATCTGCAAACAGGGACTGTCTGAATAAAGACTACCCCCTTACCAATTTGGATGTCTTTTATTTATTTCTCTTGCCTAATTACTTTGGCTAAGACTTACCTTACTATGTTGAATAAAAGTGGTAAAAGTGACCATCCTTGTTTTCTTCCAGATTTTAGAGAAAAAGATTTAAAAATATCACCTTTAAGTATGATGTTAGCTGTAAATTTGTTATATGTGGCCTGTATTGTGTTGAAGTGCATTTCTTTTATACCTAATTTTTTAAACAGTTTTTTAATCATAAAGAGATATTCAAATTTATTAACTTTTTGCACTCATTTAAATAATCATGCAGTTTTTGTTTTGATTGTTGTTAAAACAACGTATCACACTTATTGATTTTTGTATGTTGAACCATATTTTCAAGAAACCAACTCTCCATTTTGTTGAAATTCTATCTTGTTCATCAGTCTCTATTTTGTTTATTTATGCTCTGTTCCTTATTATTTCTTATCTTCTACTATTTTTGGCCTCAGTATATTCTAGTTTTTCTAACTTTTTGAGGTCCAATGTTAGATTGTTTATTTGCAATATTTCTAATTTTTTAATGTATGTGATTATTTCTATGAACTTTCTTCTTAGTATTGCTTTTGCTTTATCCCATACATCTTGGTATGTTGTTCTTCATTTCCATTCGTCTCAAAATTTTTTTAAAATTTACTTTTAATTTCTTTATTGATCCATGTGTTATTCATGGGTATGATATTTATTTTACATATACATACATAATTCCCAAAGCTCTTCCTGTTATTCATGATTAGTTTTATTTCATTATGGTAAGAAAAGATACTTGATATAATTTTGATTTTTGGCCTAACATATGATCTATTCTAAAGAAGTTTTATGTGTTGATAATAAGAACGTGTATTCTGCAGCTTTTGGGTAGTTTTGTAAATGTTTATTAGATTCATTTGATCTAGGGTGCGGTGTTAATCTGATGTTTCTTTGTTGATTTTCTGTCTGAATAATCTGTCCATTTCTGAAAGTGGGGTGTTTAAGTTTCCTCCTATCATTGTATTGCAGTCTATCTTGCCTTTTAGGTGTAATATAACTTGTTTATACATTTTTGTGCTCTGATGTTGGGTTCATATATGTTTACAATTGTTATATCCTTTTGATAAACTGACACAGTCATCATTATGTAATGACCATCTTGGTCTTTTTTTACACTTTTTTACATAAAGTCTATTTTAACTGATATAAGTACACCAACTTCTGCTTTCTTTTAATTTTCATTTGCATTGAATATCATTTTCCATTCCATTACTTTCACTTTATATGTGTCCTTAAAGGTAAAGTGAGCCTCTTCTAGACAGCATATAGATGAATCTCAGGGTTTTTTTTTTTTTTTTTTCTTTTAATTATTTTAACCTTTATTTTAGGTTCATGGGTACATGTGAAGGTTTGTTACATAGGTAAGCTCATATAGTGGGAATTGGTTGTACAGGTTATTTCATCACCCAAGTATTAAGCCCAGTGCTTAATAGTTATCTTCTCTTCTCCCTCCTTCCACCCTCAACCTAAAGTAGACCTCAGTGTCTGTTGTTTCCTTCTTTCTGTTCATAAATTACCATCATTTAGCTCCTACTTATAAGTGAGGACATACGATATTTTGTTTTTTGTTCCTGCATTAGTTTGCTGAAGATAATAGCCTCCAGCTCTATCCGTGTTCACGCAAAAGACATGATCTCATTGTTTTTTATAGCTCTATAGTATTCCATGGTGTATATGTATCACATTTGTTTATTTAATCTGTCATTCATGGACATTTAGGTTGATTCCATGTCGTTGCTATTGTGAATAGTGCTGCAATGAGCATTTCTGTGCTTGTGTCTTTATGGTAGAATGATTTATATTCCTCTGGGTATATACCTAGTAATAGAATTGCTGAGTTGAATGATAGTTCGGCTTTTGGCTCTTTGAGGAATCGCCATATTGCCTTCCACAATGTTTGAACTAATTTGTACTCCCACCAACCAAGAGTGTATAAGTGTTCCTTTTTTCTCCACAACCTCACCGGCATTTGTTACTTTTTGACCTTTTAGTGATAGCTATTCTGTCTTATGTGAGATGGTATCTTATTGTGGCTTTTATTTGCATTTCTCTAATGATCAGTGATATTGAGATTTTTTTTTTTTCATATGACTGTTGGCCGCGTGTGTATCTTTTTTTGAAAAGTTCATGTTCTTTATCCACTTTTTAATGGGGTTGTTTTTCTTTGGTAATTGTTTAAGTTCATTATATATGCCAGATATTAGACCTTTGTCAGATGCATAGTTTCCAAATATTTTTCTCCCATTCTGTAGGTTGTGAGTTTACTCTGTTGATAGTTTCTTTTGCTGTGCAGAAGCTCCCATTTGTCAATTTTTGCTTTTTGTTGCGATCGCTTTTGGTGTCTTTGTCAAGAAATCTTTGCCCATTCCTATGTTTAGGATGGTATTGCCTATGTTGTCTACCAGGGTTTTCATAGTTTTCAGTTTTACATGTAAGTCTTCAATCCATCTTGAGTTGATTTTTTAATATGGTGTAAGGAATGGGTCCAGCTTCAGTCTTCTGCATATAGCAAATCAGTTATCCCAGCACTATTTATTGAATAGAAAGGCTTTGCCCCTTTGCTTGTTTTTGTCAGCTTTTGTCAAAGAGCAGGAGGTTGTAGTTTTGTATCCTTATTTCTGGATTCTCTATTCTGTTTTATTGGGCTATGTGCCTGTATTTGTACCAGTACCCTACTGTTTTAATTACTGTAGTTCTGGAGTGAAAAGAACTGTAAAATAGTTTTTTTTTTTTTTTTTTCCCCCCCGAGTTATCTGAGTACTGTCATTAGTAGTTTGGCAAGACTAGCATTGAATTTGTAAATTGCTTTGAGCAGGATAGCCATTTTAATGATATTGATTCCGCCTATTTAGGAGTATGGGATGCCTTTCCGTTTCTTTGTGTCTTCTCTGAT
>NW_022294178.1:0-1021 GCF_002776525.5 Piliocolobus tephrosceles | reverse complement strand
TTTAATGTAAAGTATCTCAAGATGACATCTTTCTGGATTTAGAGTGGTCCCTAAATACATTAATAGACATCCTTATAGACTATTCTATAAGGATGACACCAAGGAGAAAGCCATGTGAAGATAGAGACAGAGATTGAGGATATGCAGCTACAAGCCCAAGAAACTCAACGGGGCTTTCAGAAACTCCCAGATTTGTAGCCAAGTCAGATGGAAATGCAGGTAGCCTGGGGATGCTTTCTCATGGCTGGCATCTGAAGTAAGAGTAGTCCTGTTAAGGACCTTGTCCTTTAACTTATAGGATATGGGGCTATTTCTGAGGAGTTAACATTGGAATTGAAAGAGTTAACCCTTAACTTCTGGGGTCTGCACTAATTCCAGGTAGTTAGTGTCAGAATTGAATTGAATTGTAGAACACTCAGTTGGTATTAGAGAATTGGTGTCAGAATCTATGGGAGATTCACTGTTCAGAAAGTGTGCTCCCGAAAGAAGTTCAAGTGTACGGCTTAACAATCTTTAGCTAAAGACTCCAAGGGTATGACTCATGCATCTAGTCAAATATCTCAGCAGAAGCCAGAAATACAAATGAGCTTATCCATGAAAGATAGTGGAGAACTATCGTCTGATGGCTTATACCACAAGACATACACAAGACACCAACATGGTTTTTAAGAATATTATATCAGCAGAAACATTGCCATCGTGGACTGCAAGAGACAGAAATAGGAAACAATGACAAAAGACTGTTGAACGTCTACAATTCTATAAGCAGGAAATGGGATCATGGAGCTACTTAGCTGCATATGTACTATCCTATATAAAAAAAGAAGAATAGCTCTTAGAGTGACACAGATGTTAGAAGGACCACCTGCATCCCAGAGAACAGAACATCAAGCCACAGAGGATGATCTCTGGCTTTGAAATCCAACAAAATTTTTTTCTGTTGGGTTTTGAACTTGCTTGTAACCAGTGACCAGCATGTTCCTTGTATTATGCAATAAAAATATCTATTCTACACCTGGGC
>NW_022294177.1:0-7563 GCF_002776525.5 Piliocolobus tephrosceles | reverse complement strand
CCCATCAAAGATGAGTTGCAAGCAGGCCTGCCATAGGGAGCAGCAGCCTTAATGCGTTTTCCTACAGAGATAGTTCATGTGCAGAGGCAATAAACTGACCGCTTTATAATAGATCACCTTGAAAAAAATGAGCATGTCTGGCTATATTAGTCTTTTCTTCCATTGCTATAAAGAAATATCTCAGGGTGGATAACTGATAAAGAAAAGAGATTTAATTGGCTCATGGTTCTGCAGGCTGTACAGGAAGCATAGTGACTTCTGCCTCTAGGGAGGCCTCAGGAAATTTACAATCATGGCAAAAGGTGAAAGAGAAGCAGGCAGATCTTACATGGCTGGAGAAAAAGCAAGAGAGGGTGGGGAGGAGGTGCCACACACTTTTAAACCACCAGATCTCATAAAAACTCATGGTCATGAGGACAGCACCCAAGGGGGATGGTGTGAAACCATGAAAAAACTGTCTCTAAGATACAATCACCTCCTATGAGGCCCCTCATCCAGCACTGGCGATTACATTTCAACACGAGATTTGGGTAGGGGCAGATTCAGACCATATCACTGGCACTGTGCTTATCAGGTGAATAGTACCAGTTGGAAGGCTAGATTCCACAAGAGGAGGAATGTCCTGGTTCTTAGTTGTGATTCTTTTGCACACTGTCATTCAGGGAAGTATAAGTCACTCATCCTCCCCAGTGGCTCAAATCAACCAGATCATCTGACCACAGAGACTGAGGTGTAGCTGAAAGGTGCTCACATTTCTATGAGGCTAGTGGAAGCCTGGAGCACAGTTGTCAATCTTCAGAAATAAGGACTCTGTGACTCCTCCAATACCTCTCTGTGAATGACAGTTTAAGAAAGGCCAGATCCTAAAACAGGGTCAGAGCTTAGAGTGAAGGGAGAGCATAAAAGCCTCTGAGCAAATTCTAAAGACAGGGTCGCCATAGGCTCTCAGTGACCCTCTGTGACTGAGTGGATGCAGTGATGCAAAATCTCATCATCGTCACAGAAGACAAAAAAGAAAAAAAAATTGTCACCCTTTCTACCTGGGATGCGAATCCCAAAATCGGGGAAGAATCCACTTACTAAAAAGACATAAAGGAATGAAGTTCCCTGGAAGAATTCCTACCTGAATCTCTCAGGATCATTCACATTTGAGAACATTTATCAAGTATTCGTTCCAGGAATGGGACCATGAAGACTTCTGCTGCTTTGAGCTAATCATCATAACTGTTTGGTGTCTCATGGTGGAGGCGCCAAAGGACCTGATGAACAAATATAATCATTGCCGTCAGAGTTACTGTTATTATTTATTGCCTTAATGTTACCTCCCCTTGAGCATTTCAGTTCCTCCGTCAGTGACTCACCAGCCCCTATATCTATAAAGTCACAATCCCTGTGACCTGATGTCTGTTTCACTTTGTAGATATGGAACCCATTCACATGGACTTTTTAAGAAGCTTGGAATTCCAGGGCCCACACCTCTGCCTTTTTTCGGAAATGTTTTGTCTTTCCGTAAGGTGAGTGTTTTTGAGCTTCCTCTTTTGCTTCTTATGGTTGCAAAGAGCAACTTAGTTCCATCAGTAAAAATGCTTCTCCTCAGGAGGAAGGTCTGAGGTTTTATACTTTCAGAAACAGTGTGTAGGCATCACCCAGAGCATGGCAAAGTTTACCCTGGGGCTCTCTTGCTAACTCTCAGGAACCTCAAGTTTGCCACAGTTGAACAGCCCAAATCTCAGGTAGATCAGCAACTTGATGTGCAGACATTGTGAGCACCATAAAGAGCATTTCCTTTTTGCTCGATGCAGGTTCCCAGGAAGGTACAGTCATACTTAGTATTAAAAGTAGGAACAGGAGCCCCTGATTGTGGCTTGTTTTCTGTGGACATGAGAGTCAAACTTTCCTCTCTGTAGCAGTAGCTTATGAGTAGCCTTTTTTCCCTTCCTCCTGCAAAGCTTTGAAACTCAGTGTATTAGGGAGATCAAGTATTTATCATTGGATCATTTGCACCTGCTTGAAGCCTCTCCAAAAAGTGCTAAATTTCCTGAGGGTATTTCCATGGCTCTACCACAGCTCTTACTCTCTATGACATCTTTTGCCACTTTGAGAGACAGAACAAAGGTGTTCTGCTTTACTTCTTTTCCTTTGAAGGTTGCATGTTGTGGGTGAGTCTCAGCAGGGAGTGGATGTACCTGAGATAAGAGAGTGGTTGTCTATTAACCTCAGATATTTAAGCACAATATGAATTTGTGGGTTTATTTTTTACACAAAGTCAGAATCACATGCAAAATCACTAGAAAGGGGATGATTTGACAAAATTATTAAATATTTAATTTCACTAAATAGAATGTCATATGTGCCACACGGACTGTGAACTTTGAGCCTTTGTGTCTAACCTCATCTGATGCTCTGTTCAGGGCCTGGTCCCTGGATGGAAAATTATGAGCTCATCTACACAGGGCCAGCAACAGCAGTCAGTTCTCTGGCTTAGACAATCTTTCCTGCATACCTGAGGCTTGTTTCTCAGATTCTAGTTCTCCCAAGTGAGGACTCTTGTCTAATTACTGCCGAGGAATTTCATCTTTTTTCCCTCTGCAAAAGCAATAATTTCCCTACTTTCACACACATCCGTGTAAGGAGGCCAGCAAACAGGCTTTGTGTGAGCAATAAAGGTTTTTAATTACTTGGGTGCAGATCGATTGAGTCTGAAAAAGGAGTCAGCGACGGGAGATAGGGGTGGGGCAGTTTTATAGGACTGGGGTAAGCAGTAGAAAGTTACAGTTAAAGGTGGTTATTCATTGTCAGCAGGGGAGGGGGCCACAAGGCGCATGGTGGGGAGATCATAAGACTCATTGTCCAGAAGAAGAATGTCATGAGGTCAATCCATCGATCAATTGGGGCAGGGCAGGAACAAGTCATAATGGAATGTTGTAAGGTTGGTCAATCAGTTAAGACAGGAGCTGGCTGTTTTACTTCTTTTGTAGTTTTTGGTTGCCTCAGGACATCTGTATATATACATGCAGGCTTGGGCTCAGAGGCCTGAAACTCATCATTTGCCCTATGTCAACTCTTTAGTAGATGTACCCCCAAGACACACATTCCTTAGACCTTCTTTTCCATAGTTAAAACTTCACCCCTGAAATGTAGAAAGAGGAAGATTTACTTTTAAGTTTCAGTGCAAACTCGAAGCAAGTGTCATAATTTGCTGTATCCAATGTGTAGAGGTGACATTTTCTCAGAACTTCCATGTTAAGCTGGAAAACTGGAAAGTGAGTCCACTTTGTCATTCTGTCACTCACTCATTTTTCACTCAACAAACATGCCTCACACTTATCTAAATCCGCTAGACTAAAAGGTCCCTGGTGTCTGTAACTTTCTAATTCTGCTAGAATTCCAGAGCGAGCTCATGAAATAAATGAAAAGGATGAAGAACAAAGAGATAAAAGAGTGCACATTCCCTTCTGATGCTCACTCACTTTCCCTCAGCCTTAGTTTCTCCATATGCCCCTGGAGGTGATCATTCAGGGATTTATGAGATTTTAGAGACTACACATGAAAAAGCAAAAAGACATCTGAAAGACAAGGAGTTACTTAGTATTTATACAAAAGGATCAGTCATTCAGTATCCACAACACTTAAAGAAAATTCAAGAGTGATTTTATATTTCCCATTTCAAACACCTCCTCTGTTTTCTCTCCTTTCCCTTATGATATCTCTAAATAAGCTTCCTCTAACTGCCAGCAAGACTAATTTCATAGGATTTGACTGTTTTCAGTCCCAATTAGAGGCAGGGTTAAGCACATTTAAAATAATAATCAAATACTATTTTGTTTCTCCTCCCAGGGCTTTTGGACGTTTGACATGGAATGTTATAAAAAGTATAGAAAAGTCTGGGGGTAAGTATTCTGGAAGCTTCCATTGGATAGACTTGTTTCTATGATGAGTTTACCCCACCGCACAGAGGACAGTCTCAGCCCAGAGCTTCTTGGGATGAAGCTCTTGCCAACCTAACTACAAACAGAGAGGTTCTCTGAAAGAAGAAGATATGTATTTGGGGGTAGAGTATTAGAATGGGAATCTGTGTGCCATTATAAGCTATGTGCAAATTCAGGGAGGGAAAGGAAGACAAAGATGTTCCAAGGAAAATATGAGGAGGACTTCACATGGGTTTTGAAAGAGTCTTCCTTCACTACAAAGATCAGTAACAAGGGTGATGCCACACCAAGGTTGGACAGGCAGTTGCTGGGCAGGTGTCCTTGCAGAAGTATTTTTGTGTAAGGTTGGGATGGGCTTTCTGCAAGCTCGTTGTTTCACAAAGTCTTTTGTGATAGTTTTGTTATCAGGCATACAAGCCTGAGAATCCTCTCTTCATAGCCTTCTTTGATTTATTTGTCAGGGTTTTTAATCACACACGTAGGCACACGGACACACTGACAAACACACACACACACACACACACGTGCCATAATTTTGGTTCTCACAACGTTCACACTCACTATTGTAAAACTTTTTGAGGCTTGTCCTACCAAGGATCCCCTGTGTCACCAGGTGTTGAGGTCTTTGGTCTAAACTAGGCTGGGAGCATTGTGGTTACCACTTTTCCCCAGACTTTGGTGGCCCAGGGACTCCCAGCATCACGTTCTGTCCAGTGTCTGCCTATTCCCCTCTTCTTTTTTTCTTTCCTTGGTGCCCTTTTATCGCATGCATTGTCTCAGACCCTTCTAATATGTGCTCATAAATGCAGGGCATCAACTCCTTCCTACATCGATTCACTTCCAATTAAAAGCCAAAACTCTTTATTTATACTTTGGATTTAACATGCTTTCGGAAGAAAGGTTGAGAGACATAGAGAAACAGATTGGGAAACCATTTATGCTCTGCTGTTTGTTTTTTTTTAACTTTCTGTGTAATTGTGGAATTTTTCATTCTGTTTTATTGTTAACTTTAAGCCAAGACTTTTTAATAGAAAGATATATAAGTATATCTTTGTCTATACCTTTCTGCTGAATTTAAAGAAATGCTGAATATTCTTAAACCATTGTGTTCCCTTGTGGGCTGACGGACTGTGATTTTATAAGGTGGCCTCAGCCAACTGCAGCCGCTGTCAGAGGGGCTAAATGTTTGGCAAGAGCAGTGGAAGAGGTGCAGTGGTGTGTTGGTTAACTAGAAGCAAGAGGCAGAAGGTTTTGCCTCTTTGTACTTCATTTTTTCTAATCAAGTCCTCAGAAACCACAGTGCTGCCTGAAGGGTGCTGTGGACCTGGCATGGCCCACACAAGGAACACAACTGAGTAGAAAGAACACACAGCACTGGATGTCCACAGGCCCCACAGCAACTGCCCTGGAAACACTTAGTCGTTGTGAGCATTTGATAATTTACTTGCCTTCATTTTTGCATGGACCTAATATTCTTTTTAAAAGTGAAATATTTTAAACATATGAAACATTGTGGAGAATGGCATGGAAAATACCCACATATGCACCACCCAGCTTAACAAATGCTCTCCTGTCATTTCTAACCATGATCTCTTTGAAGAGCTCTTTTGTCTTTCAATGTCTCTTCCTTGTTTGGCTCACATTACCCTTCATCGTATGAAGACTTGGGTGGCTCCTGTGTCAGAATCTTGCTGTGTGCTATACCTAATGAACTAGAACCTAAGATTACTGTGTATTGTACATCTAGGGTATTATGCAATGTCAGGATTAAAGTCTGGCTTCCTGGGTTGGGCTCCAGCTGTAGAATAAGGCTGTTGATGTTTAATCAACTCTGTTTTTTCCACACAGTTTTTATGACTGTCTACAGCCTGTGCTGGCTATCACAGATCCCAACATGATCAAAACAGTGCTAGTAAAAGAATGTTATTCTGTCTTCACAAACCGGAGGGTAAGCATCCAGTTTTGAAATTAAAATACTCATTGATTGATTAAATTTTATTTTAAAATTCTTATATATTCATAGACATTTGCCTAAAAAAATGTGCAGGAAGATTCCAGGTACACTTCATCCTACCCACCCCCCCAGTGTTGACATCTTGCAATCTTGCATAACTATAAATACAGCATATTCATGTTACGATAGTACAGGACATTGACATTGATACAGTTCACAGAGCTTATTCAGATTTCACCAGTTTTATGTGCCCTCATTTCTGTGTGTAGTTTTTTGTTTTTGTTTGTTGTTTTTTTCTTCGTTTGTTTTTTGAGAGGGAGTCTCGCTCTGTCACCCAGACTGGAGTGCAGTGGCGCCGTCTTGGCTCACTGCAACCTCTGCCTCCCGGGTTTACGCCATTTTCCTGCCTCAGCCCCACCACGCCCCGCTAATTTTTGTATTTTTAGTAGAGAGGAGGTTTCACTGTATTGGCCAGGCTGGTCTTGAGTGTGTGGGTGGTTCTATGCAAATTTATCACATTTGTAGATTTGTGCAATGACCAGTATGATCAAGATGCAGACCCATTCCATCTCCATATGGCTCCCTGCTGCTATCCTACAGTCACAAGTCGTCTTCTCTGAGAGGGTCTTTATCAGTGAAAATGTCTTTCTATTTTGAGGAGGCCAATGTATTAATATTTTTTTTATGGATTGTGCTTTTGGTGTCAAGTCTGAAAGTTCTTTGCCTAGCCCTCCTTCCTATATTGCCAATTTTTCTAAAAGTCATAAAGTTTCATGCTTTACTAAATGTAACTCTATTACCTATTTTGTGTTATTTTTTGCATAAGGTATGAGATTTAGATCAAGGTTCATTTTTTGTGGCTTATGGCTGTCCAGTTGCTCCAATGTCATTTTTGGAAAGTTGGGCATATTGTGAAAAATTAATTGGGCATATTTCTTTGTATCTTTCATTTGCTATTCTGTCCCATTGATCACTGTGTTTATTCTTCCACCAATAACAAACAGGTGACTCTAGTAGCTGTACAGTAACTCTTAACATCATGTACAGTGATTCTTCCCACTTCTATTGACTTATTTTTTCAGATTTGCTTTAGTTCTTCCTGGTCCTCTGCTTTTCCATAAAAATTCAGAACGAGTTTCTCAGTGTCTACAAATAAGCATGCTATTATTTTGAGAAGAATTGAATTAAATGGACAGATCAATGTAGGGAAAGTCTTATCTTTACTATGTTTGGTCTTTTTTTCTCTCTCTCTTTTTTATTTATTTATTATTATTATACTTTAAGTTCTAGGGTACATGTGCATAACGTGCAGGTTTGTTACATATGTATAGTTGTGCCATGTTGGTGTGCTGCACCCATCAACTCATCAGCACCCATCAACTCGTCATTTACATCAGGTATAACTCCCAATAAAATCCCTCCCGACTCCCCACTCCTGACGATAGGCCCCGGTGTGTGATGTTCCCCTTCCCGAGTCCAGGTGATCTCATTGTTCAGTTCCCACCTAAGAGTGAGAACATGGGGTGTTTGGTTTTCTGTTCTTGCGATAGTTTGCTGAGAATGATGGCTTCCAGCTGCATCCATGTCCCTACAAAGGACACAAACTCATTCTTTTTTATGGCTGCATACTATTCCATGGTGTATATGTGCCACATTTTCTTTCTTTTTTTTTTTTTTTTT
>NW_022294175.1:0-8900 GCF_002776525.5 Piliocolobus tephrosceles | reverse complement strand
CAGGCCAACATTCAAATTCAGGAAATACAGAGAACGCCACAAAGATACTCCTCCAGAAGAGCAACTCCAAGACACATAATTGCCAGATTCACCAAAGTTGAAATGAAGGAAAAAATCTTAAGGGCAGCCAGAGAGAAAGGTCGGGTTACCCACAAAGGGGAGCCCATCAGACTGACAGCAGATCTCTCGGCAGAAACTCTACAAGCCAGAAGAGAGTGGGGGCCAATATTCAACGTTCGTAAAGGGTATCTTTTTATTAAACAATTAAATTGTTTATATGAGAAAGGCTGTATTTTAGAACATATGGCTTTAAATGTACTACAACCCAAGGGGAATACTGCACTATCATAAAAATTTAGTGTTGCACCTGTATCCCACATGAATTGGATAACATCACTAAATTAATGACTGATATGAAAACCCAAATAACCATCCTTTTCATCTAATATGCTCTCTGAATGATGGGCTAAGTAGCTGGTTTGGATCTTGGGTAACCTGGTGGCAGAAAGTGTTATTCTGGAAATTATAGTCATTTGTGGTGTTTTGATTTTATTTGTGTTGTTACTGCTGCAGCAGCATTTGTTTGCAATGATTTGCACAACTGAAAATAAAACTATAATAATGGTTGCTCAAAGAATTACTTTATTTGAAGATGCAGCCATGTATCCTGGCTTAACTCAAAAAGTCTCCTCCTTCATTTTGCTCTAAATTCTAACTTGATAGCTTAACAATTCCCTGAAATGTGGTACATGACTCTCTAACAATGAGCCTTCCTGGTGATGTGTGACTAAGTTCCTGAACATAAAAGTAGCCAAACCGTCTAAGTTCATCTACAATATTTTCTTAGGAACATCTTGATGAAAAGGGGAAAATGTGAAATTAAATAATCCAAACTTAAAACTAATGGAACTTTAAATTAGTTTGAGCCTTGAGGGCAATGTGACTAAGTGGCCTGAGTCATGTAGCAGGCAGTTACAACTTCTGCTTTTTCCTGTAAGCTATTAAGAAAGGCCTTGTGATGCCAGAGATAAGACTCTCTAGGATCATCATCCTACCTTATAGAATGTTGAAGCAGTCTTTATTTGATTGCAGCAAGCTATAACCAATACAATCTCTACTAGATATGTATTGACTTTGTATGGAAATTGTTGCAATCCTGTTAACTACCTATATAAATGAACCCTTAATTTTCCCACTTTGAAATATTGTTTCCGTTTGTTTGGAGTCGTATTTCCTGGGTAGCTACCCCTAAGCTTTCCACACAAGTAAACTTTATATTTAATCTTATTATTTAAGATTGAAAGAAGAGAAGAGAAAACCTAGAAATATATTCATCCAAATGTGTACAACCAATGATTATTATTATTATTATTATTATTATCATTATCATTATTTTGATATGGAGTTTTGCTCTGTCACCCAGGCTGGAGTGCAGTGGCGCAATCTCGGCTCATTGTAAGCTCCACCTCCTGATTTCACACCTTTCTCCTGCCTCAGCCTCTCTAAGTAGCTGGGACTACAGGTGCCTGCCACCACGCCCAGTTAATTTTTTGTATTTTTAGTAGAGACGGGGTTTCACCATGGTCTCGATCTCCTGACCTCGTGATCCGCCCGCCCTTGGCCTCCCAAAGTGCTGGGATCACAAGCATGAGCCTCTGTGCCTGGCCATGTACAGCCAATTTTTAACAAAGATGCAAATGCGACTCAATGGGGGAATGTTATCTTTTTCAACAAATGATGTTGGATGAATTGGACATCTATAATCCCCCTTACAAAATGAATTTGGAACTAAACCTTACATCTTACATAAAAATTATGTAAAAATGGATCACAGACCTAAATGAAATGTCATAAAACATTTAGAAATAAAACAGGTCTTTGGAATCTAGTACAAGGAAAATTATTCTTAAACTTGATGCCCAGAGCATGACTCATAAAATTTAAAATGTGATACATTTATTCCTCATCAAAATTAAAAGCTTTTGCTCTGCAGAAGACTCTGATAAGAAGACTGAAAGACAAGCTACAGATTTAGAGAAAATACTTGCAAACCACACATTTGACAAAGGACTAGCATCCAGAATATATAAATAACTTTCAAAATTCAACAGTAAGAAAAAACCTATCACTAAACAATCCAGATAGAAAATGGGCAAAAGACACTTAGCAGATGTTTTATTGAAGAGGGTATACAGATGACAAATAAGGTGAACATAAAGACATGTTCACTATTGTTAGCCATTAGAGAAATGTAAATTTAAGACACAATGAGATATCACTAGACACCTAATCAGAATGGCTAAAGTTAAAAATATTGACAACACCAAATTCTGGAGAGGATATGAAGGAACTGAATAACTCACACCTTGATGGTGGGAGTGCTAAATACCCACTCTGAAAAATATTCTGGCAGTTAACAACAAACAAAAACACTAAACATTCACTTACCATGTGACACAGAAATTACACTCGTAGTCATTTATCTCAGAGGAATGAAAAGTTGTGTCCACAGAAAAGCCTATACATGAATATTCATAACAACCTCATTTATAATAGCCCCAACTTGAAACAACCAATATGTCCTTCAATAGGTTAATGGTTCACCAAACTGTGGTACAACCATATCATGAAATACTCCTTAGCAATAAAACAGAACAAGCTACTGATGCACACAACAACTTGGATGAATCTCCAGAAAATGTGCTCAATGAATAAACATCAATTCAAAAAGTTTATGTTGTATGATTCCATTTGTATAACATTCTTGAAACATCAAAATTATAGGGATGGAGAATAGATTAATTGCCATATGTTAATGAGGAGTTTCGGTGGGGAGAGAGGTAGAGATGGCTATGAAACAGCAACAGTAGGGATACCTGTGGTGTTGGAAGTGTTATATATAGTGATTTTATCAATGTTAGTATCCTTGTTGTGATATTATACTATAGTTTCTTGAGATATTATTACGAAGGGAAACTTAGTAAAGAGTACAGGGATCTCTTTGTATCTTTCTTACAATTACATATGACTCTGCAATTATCTCAAACTGAAATTTTATTTTTAAAAACAATAAATTTGTGTTGAAAGGTGAAAAAGAAGGACCCTAGAGTGCCTACCAAGTGCTGAAGAAAGCCACAAAAGAAAGACAAAATCAGTCTACTAATTAATAAACCAAAACAAACCAAGGAAACTTGCCTCCCACATGTCATCTGTGACATTCCTGTTTTGAAGATTGACAATTTTCAATATAACATATTGATCCCTATTAAGTGACAGTGGTAGTTAACATTTCTGCCTGCCCTTAACCTGAACATAAAGGAAGAAAAGGCTTTGAGCACTGAACACAGGCAAGCAAATTGCTTCAGTCGGGGAAGAGGATAAAGAGAAGGAATTTAGAAGTATTTCAGGGCAGGAACAAAGGGTGTTGACTCTGGAACTAGATTTCTGAGTCCAAGTCCTATTAATTCCCAATTATGTAATCACTCTTTGCCTCAGTTTCCTCATCTTCAGTGTAGAGACGATAATACCCATCTCATCAGTGCTTTGTAAGGGTTACATGAGTTAATATATGCAAACCACAGTGATCAGTGTCCAGCACATAAGCATTAAGGGTATAATTGGTAAAATTAAAAAAGTTTTATAATAACATGTTGTTTACGAAGGTGTGACATACATGGCAAGACAAGTAAACTATCACTATCACTATCACACTTTACTGATGGAAGTATATATTGATGTGCAACCTCTGTGCAGGGCACAGTTTTTTATTTTCTATCAAAATGTTCAATTGATTTAGCAATTCTACTAGTAAGAATTTTCTCAAGATATATTCAGTTATGTACTGAGAAATAGGTACAGAGAAGTTTATTACAGCATTATTGATAAAAGCAAGTGGTCATCACTAAGATCCATGTTATATAGATTACGGAAGATACAACCAATGGAATGCTAAGCTATTATTTTTAAAAATGAGATATTTCTATATGTGTTTGTGTTGTTATGTAAAAGTATACTCAAATGTACACGCTACACATAGAATGAACCCGTCATTTAAGAGAGGAAGAAGAAAGTGAACTTTTATGTACATGTGTAGAATGTTTATGAAATGATTCACAAGAAACTTCCTGGTTTGCCATACATACTGGTTGCCTCCAAAATACTGGTTGCCTCTGTGGAGGGACCTGGAAGGCTAAGGATCTAGAGAGAAAAAGAGTCCTATATTTCACTCCATACCCTTTCATACTACTTTAATTTGTTGCCAAGTGCAAACATTGCTTTCTCAATAAAAACAATTTGTTGAAAAATAGAACAAATGGAGAGACATCTAGAGAGCCCTTCAATTAGATATTTTATTTTAAAAATTTAAGCAAGATGATTAAACAAATATGTACTTGCCTTGAGGGAGATTTTCAAAAAGAAAACAGAAGTTCTTTCTCATATCCAACCAGATTTGAGTCACTTGTTTCATCTTCAATGGGTCTGGAGACCTGGCTTCCTTCTCACAAACCATTTTCACTCTTTTTGGAGAAGGCAACTTGGTGGTGAAAAGATCCTAGCCCTAGTTGTTGCATGGGCCTGTGTTTCCATCCTCATTCTGCAATACATCAGTCATGTGACCTGACACAAGTGTTATCCTTTCTCGGAACCTCAGTTTCTCCATATCTAAAATTGTAATCAAAATTTTTATTTGCAAGTATTATATAATATGTAACATAGTCATTCCTGAAACTCTTTAAATAATATCTTCCTTCCCCCGTCAAACTTGCATCACTCTTTACCACACTTTAGAGAAAAAAAAAATGAGAAGAAAGTTCATTTGTAGGTCTTCTCTAATAACAACAATGGCAACAAATAACACATATAGTACTTATGAGGTGGCAAACACTGTTGTAAGTGCTTTACATATATTAACTCTGATTATATTAACTCTGATAAGAAAATTGAAACACATATATTAAATGACTTGCTCAAGTCGCATAGTGTTAAGAGGCAAAACTGGGATTCAAACCTAGGCAACCTGACCCCATCTGATATTTTGCCTCTTTACATGCTGCAAAATGTTGTTTTGCTATTAGATTAATTTTCATTTTTAAATTTAGTGAGGTTGAGACTCTTTTCACGTTTAAAATCTATTTGCTACTCCTTCTGTGGGGGTTTCTTGTTTTTGCACTTTGTCTATTGCTCCATTGATGATCTCTTTAGTGATTAAAAAAGCTTTTATGCATTAAAGGAATTTTTAAAAATCCTTGTTGTATGTATTTGAAGTATTTTTTCTAATTTTCCATTTATCTTCTTATGTTTTATTTGTGCCTAAGAATGTTTAATGTTAATGTATTTTATTTATCAATGTATCAATTCCTGTATCACTTCTGGATTCAATGCCTTGCTTTGAAAAATACAACAATTAAAATACAATCCTCCTCTGTTTTTTTTTTTTTTTTTTTTTTTACCATAAAATTAGTTATATCTCTTACATTTGAGTCCATTTATTTTCATGTGGAAAATGAGGTGGAGACCTAGCCTCCTCCTCCTCCCCCTAAATTTGGCCATCCATATACTCAGGACTATTTACTGAATATGCCATACCTTTCTGTGTTGAAAATGCAATATGTTGTAGACACTTAAGGGAGATTTCCTGGCATTCAGAAACCTTTCCTATTAATGTGGGCTCCTCTTTCCCTTCCACAAATAAAATAACAAAAACCAAATAAAATTAGATATGCATTTCCCCACCTCCTGGCAGCTAGGATGCTAATTAAGTAATTGAGTACTTTCTCCCAGAACTTTGAATATTGGTCTAATGCAGTCAAGACAAGGATTCAGAACTCACCCTCATAAACATCTTCCAATGGATGCCCTGGCCAGACATTTCGGCTACCTTACCTGAGCTATGCTTCTTCCTGCTGCCTTTTTTTTTGTTTTCTGCCGACTTCTAAACCTGGTTCTGTTTTCTGGTGATTTTATGCACTTTCTGAAATGCTCTGGTAACTCCTTTTCTTTTATTTGCTTAAATTACCCAGAGTCAGTTTATGATGCTGGAAATCAGAGAATCTGAACTGATCCATTGCTTTTATCATACACTAATTTTTAATATATATTTGCATCTCTCATTGATATCTCTGTGTTTTCATAAATAAGCCTCCAAACATTTGAACTATAATAGCTTTATTTTATGCTGTCATATATTGTAGATATGGTTCTATGTATTATTATTGTTGTGGTTTGAATTATTGTTTCCAACTCTTCACTTATCCACATATTTTACTGTGTAACTTTGCAATACTTCTTACTGAACATAGCAAATTAACCTGACTACTTGATGTTGGGTTTGGCTATGTGACTTGCTTTGGCTAACACAAAGTTAGAGGATGTGATATGAGCAAAGGCCATAAATATGCCTGTATATTTTTGGTTGCCCTCTTGGGCTCTTGTAAGTCACCATGAGATGAACATGTCCTGGGTAGCTGCTGGCCCAAGTAGAAAAGGGTCATATAGAATAGACATGTACCCAAACCATAGCCCAGACTCAAGCCCAAACCCAGTTGAGGTCAGCAGAACAGCAAATGGCCCATAGATCCATGAGCCAAATAAAAGAATGTTGGTATTTCAAGCTACTAAGATTCTGAGGCTATTTATTATGCAGAATTGTTGTAGCAATATCTGAATAATATATTTTAGTTTTAGAAATGTTACAGATAGTCTCTTATATTTTCCATATAAACTTTGAAATCAGCCTATCTAAACACTAATTGGATACAAGCATATATTCAGTTAGTGCTATTCTTGCTATTACATTAAATTTGTAGAACAATTTCAAGGGAATTTTCAGGCGACTTTCAGGGTATCAAATTCAGGGAACACCTTTAGAACACTGAGTTCTTATCAAAAAATACGTTTGTATATGTATATTCAGGTTATCTTTTACGTTCCTAAGTAGAACTTCAAGTTTTCTTCACATAGCTATTATATTTTGGGGTTGAGTTTATTCCTTGATATTTTATCCTTTACTTTTTTGTTGTTGCTATGCTATCCAAAATCTTAGGCAATAGCATTTTGAATTTATTCCATATAAATCCCTAGACTAGGTTCTGAGAGAAAGCAAGCCATGATTCAAGAGTAAGAGTTAATTTTAAACAAAGAAGAAGCTGATCTTAGTGTAGTACTCAAGGCTTTCCAGGAACTGAGCCTCTAACTTCAGGATTAAAATTTTTGGAATGTGTCATGGTTTTTTAATGTTGTCGTAACTTTGCAAATACTACTCACTCTGTTCCCCCACCAATAAATTGCAGAATGTCTATTCTTAACTCATTCTTCAGGATTTGAATCAATTATAAACCAATGGAACAGAATAGACAACCCAGAGCTAAATCCATATAGTTACAACCAGCTTATTTTCAACAAAGGCACCAAGAACATACATTGGGGAAAGGACGGTTTCTTCAATAAATGGTGTGAGAAGGTTAAATATCCATATGCAAAAGAATAAAACTATACCACTATTTTTCACCATATACAAAAACCAACTCAAAATGAATTAAAGACTTAATGTAAGACCACAAACTATGAAACAACTAGAATAAAACGTAAGGGAAACTCTTCAGGGCATTGACCTGTCAATAATTGTATTGATAAAATCTCCAAAGCACAGGTGACAAAAATAAAATAGAGAAGGAATTATATTAAACTAAAAAGCTTCTGCGCAGCAAAGAAAACAATCAACAGAGTGAAGAGGCAACCTGCAGAATGGGAGAAAGTATTTGCAAACTATTAATCTGACAGAAAATTAATATCCCGGATATAGGAAGAACTTAAACAACTCAACAGCAAAAGCCAAATAACCCAATAAAAGATGGGTAAATATTCTGAATAAACACTTATCTAAAGAAGACATAGAAATGGGCAACAAACGTATGAAAAAGTGTTCAATATCACTAATCATCAAGGAAATGCAAATCAAAACCCCAATGACATACTATCTTATCCCACTTAGAATGACCATTATCAAAAAGATAAACGGTAAAAAATGCTGGTGAGGATGCGGAGAAAAGGGAACTTTTTTGCACTGTTGGTGGGAATGTAATCTAGTACAGTCATTATGGAAAACAATATGGAAGTTTCTCAGAAAACTAGAAACAGAACTACCAAATGACTCAGCAATGCACTACTGGGATATATCCAAAGGAAAGGAAATCAGTATTTGAAGAGATATCTGCACTCTCAAATTTACTGCAGCGCTATTCACAATAATCAATATATGGAATTAACCTGAGTGTTCATCAACAGATGAGCAGATAAAGAGAATGTCTCACATGAATACCACGGAGTAATTTTAAATATAGAAGAGTGAAATCCTGTCATTATTGTAAAATGAGAGAGCCTAGAGAACATTATGGTAAGTGATATAAGTTAAGCAGAAAAAGTTAAATACCACATGTTTTCATTCATATAGGGAATCTAAAGTTGATCTCATAAAAGTAGAGGGTAGTGTAGTGGTAACTAGAGGCTGGAAAGGGTAAGGGCAAAGGGATACAGGAAGAGGATGGTTAGCAGATTAAAAAAATACTGGGTAGAAGGATTAAGTTCTAGTATTCTATAACAATGTAGGGTGACTATAGTTAACAACAATTTGCTTGACATTTTCAAATAGAGAGCAGATTTGAGTGTTTCCAACACAAAGAAATGCTAATTGTTTGAGACGATGGACATGCTAATTACCAAGATTTGACCATTACACCTTGTATTCAGTTATTGAAATATCACACTACAACCCATATACATGTACAATTATTGTGTGTCAATTTAAATAAATAAATAAATAAATAAAAAATACTAACAAT
This sequence comes from Piliocolobus tephrosceles, assembly GCF_002776525.5. Taxonomy (NCBI): domain Eukaryota; kingdom Metazoa; phylum Chordata; class Mammalia; order Primates; family Cercopithecidae; genus Piliocolobus; species Piliocolobus tephrosceles. The sequence goes on along the minus strand of NW_022294175.1, from coordinate 63 downwards.
TTTGAAAAGTATCACCTCAGGTTTTCTTTTTTTTTGTTTGTTTTATTTTTATTTATTTTTTTT
>NW_022294173.1:0-8281 GCF_002776525.5 Piliocolobus tephrosceles | reverse complement strand
ATAAGCTAAAGGTTGGTCTTCAGGTTGTGGCAATCAAGACTCCAGGGATCCAATAAGCTCTACTTATATTAACTAATACAAAAACCTAAATTTTTGTTTGTTTGTTTATTTGTTTGTTTTTGAGACAGAGTCTCTCTATGTCACCCAGGCTGGAGTACAAAGGCATGATCTTGGCTCACTGCAACCTCCACCTCCTGGATTCAAGCAATTATCCTGCCTCAGCCTCCCAAGTAACTGGGATTACAGGTGCTTGCTGCCACACCCAGCTAATTTTTTGTATTTTTAGTAGAGACAGGGTTTCACCATTTTGGCCAGTCTGGTCTCGAACTCCTGATGTCAAGCGATCCACCCGCCTCGGCCTCCCAAAGTCCTGGGATTACAGGTGTGAACCACCGCGCCTGGCCTAAAAATCTAAATTTGTATCGTCTAGTAAGTTGGGACCACAGAAGTAAAAGGACCCAGATATGCAAACTGTTGCCAAGGGTGTATTATGTTAAAGAGCACTAACAAAACTGGAAACTAAATCCTTCATTCTGGTGAGTATATATATTATAAACATATATATATGTATATATATTTTATGACAGGGTCTCACTCTGTCACCTAGGCTAGAGTGCAGTAGCACAATCACGGCTCATAACAGGCAGCTTTGACTTCCCCAGGCTCAGGTGATCCTCACACCCACCCCACCCCTCTCCACCCTGTAGCTGGGACTACAGGCATGCACCACCACACCTGGCTAACTTTTGTAATTTTTTTTTTTTTTTGGTAGGGACGGGATTTCATCATGTTGGCCAGGCTGGTCTTGAACTCCTCAGCTCAAGCAATTTGCCCACCTCAGCCTGCAAAAGTGCTGGCATTACAGGTGAGTATATTTGTAAAGGAGTTATGGAATTCCGTGGAAATGATGAGGAAGGTAATGGTGTTCTGTGGTTAGATCCAGGAAGTATATGGGAGGAGGAAGAATCCTACTTCCTCCAGTGTATTTACTTTGACGCCCTTCTGCTTTGCCCATTATATTGCCCACATTTTTCCAGATTTAGTCAATGCCTCACTAATTCTTGGTTCTCATGAACCCAGCACTCAGGAATTGTTTTGAAGGGAAAAAAGCAAAATGAGAGCTATCTGTAACCTCTTTGGGGAAGAGACATTTGTACCTGATTCAATATAGGCTTGTGATTTCTCCTGAAAAACAACTCTTTTAAACAAGTGTCCAAGGTGAAGGAGTAGGGGCTAGATCAACCCCAAAATGTAGCTGAAAAATGTCCCAGCACTTTGGGAGGCTGAGGTGGGCAGACTGCTTCAGTCCAGGAGTTCAAGACCAACATGGGCAACAGGGCAAAACCCCATTTCTGCTAAAAATACAAAAAACTAGCCAGGCATGGTAGTGCACATCTATAGTCTCAACTCCTCAGGAGGCTGAGGTTGAAGAGCCACCTGAGCCTGGAAGGTCGAGGCTGCAGTGAGCTGAGATGGCGCCACTGCACTCCAGCCTAGGCAACCAAAGTGAGATCCCGTCTCAAAATAAAAAGAAAAATAAAGAAAAATGTTTGCATGCCTCTATTGGCCCCTCCATATCAGGGTGGAGAACTCAGAAGAACGTATTACCTGTAGATGTGCTGGACCCTAGCCAGACATTCCAATGGAGACAACCTGGTGTGGTATATGTGTCTGAAAGCAATGAGACAGGTCAGTTTGCATGTGAGGCTTTGAATGTGGCTCAGAGACCTGAACAAGGTATATTAGAGCAAAAGAAACATTTTTCCCTAGGTGTAAATACTCCCTGTGGATTATCTTTCCATTCCACTGATTTACTTTTGTGTCCAAAATGCTATGTAATGGAAATAGTCCAAAATTTGAGTTTATTGGCCGGGTGCGGTGGCTCACGCCTGTAATCCTAGCACTTTGGGAGGCTGAGGTGGGCAGATCACTTGAGGTCAGGAGTTCGAGACCAGCCTAGTTAACATGGTGAAACCCTGTCTCTACTAAAAATACAAAAATTAGCCAGGTGTGGTGGCGCACGCCTGTAATCCCAGATACTTGGGAGACTGAGGCAGGAGAATCACTTGAACCCGGGAGGCGGAGGTTGCAGTGAGCCGAGATCATGCCACTGCACTCCAGCCTGGGCAACAGAATGAGACTCTGTCTCAAAAAAAAAAAAAGTTCAGTTTATTTCCTGGTAAAAAGATGAGATTATGTCTTGGGGAAAAGTAAAAAAAAACAAAAAACAAAAAACAAAACAAACAAACAAACAAACAAACAAAAAACAGTTTATTGAACATACCAGTTTCCTTAGGCAAGAAACATTAATGAGCTACATCACACAGTAAAGCAAAGCTTAGCCGTGACCCCTTCTGATGTAGGATGGAATGACAAAATTGGTCTAAAACTAAAAATTGGAAAAGTTGGTCTTTTCACCTCTTTGACTTACCTCACTGGCAAACAAGGAAAAAGACAGCTCTGAAGAATTATTTCTTTCACACCCTGGATATCAGTGCTAACAGGCTGTATTCTCCTATAGCAACAGATATTCCTGGCCAAGCATTGCTACAGAGAATATTCTAATAAAATTGTCAAATGGACTTTTCCTTTGCCAGATGCTGAAGGAATACAGGAATGAAATCATTTAGAATCACTGGGCTAGAAAATTACCATATTGTAGAATGAAAAGGCTGGAATGGATTCTGTGTAACCCAGAATATACCACATTGATTATATGGTGGTATTCATTGTATTCTCTTTTTATTTTTATCACCTACCCAGAAATATTTATTCCCTAAATGTGTGTTTCCTTCACACCTGAGGCATTAATTTTGCTTGGCCTTGGCCTCATCTATCCCTAAAATAAATAACTCAGATGATCCCAACAGGGCCCGCAACTGATTCAACAATTAGGCTGAATCAAATGAAACTGCTGTCTCTATAGGTTAAATCTTAATCTTTTCATATCATTGAATACTAGCAATTTCATATGGTCAAACTAAATATTGCAAGAAGTATGAGACTGTGGGGATGATAATGAGCCAAAACAGTGATTAATTGGATAGTTCCTTCCCCTTGTCCTCTCTCATTTTCAGATTAAAAAAGCAAATCCCAGAGAGGCAAACTCACTTACACAAGATCATAGGGGTCAAACAGCAGCATAAGTGACACCAGAATCCAGATTTCTTCTTCATTTTTCTTTTTTTGAGATGGAGTCTCGCTCTGTTGCCCAGGCTGGAATGCAATGGCGTGATCTCAGCTCACTGCAACCTCTGCCTCCTAGGTTCAAGAAATTATCCTGCCTCAGCCTCTGGAGCAGCTGGGATTACAGGCACGCGTCACCATGTCCTGCTAATTTTTGTATTTTTAGTGGAGACAGGGTTTCACCATGTTGGCCAGGCTGGTCTCGAACTCCTAACCTCAGGTGATCTGCCTGCCTCGGCCTCCCAAAGTTTTGGGATTATAGGTGTGAGTCACTGCTCCTGGCCAGAATTCAGATTTATTGACTCAATTCTGCCCTTTCTATTTGCCCGTAAAATAATTACAGTAAATATGTATTTTGGGGTCAGAAATAATAAAGGAATAATCCTAGGAATCCAGAAGTGAAAGATTCAACTATTTTCCTCAAGTCAGCCCCTTACCTCAAGTAGTAGTCATACTCAATATTCTGACTTATTCTTAACTTACACACTGGATAATATTTCTAGGGATAAACTTACAACACAAACAGCAAGAGGTTTGTTGAAAACCACATTTGCTGAGAAGCACTCCTAATGAAGCTCTACCTGGGTTTTGATTCGCTATATATTTAGAAGATAATTTGCTTTAAATCTGCTTTCCAGATAATTAGGACCATATCCTGAAACTCTCAGGTGAAATATAAGATTTGAATATAAGGGCTGGGAACAGTGGCTCACACCTGTAATCCCAACACTTTGGGAGGCCGAGGCAGGCAGATCACTTGAGGTCAGAAGTTCGAGACCAGCCTGGCCAACATGGTGAAACCCTGTCTCTACTAAAAATACAAAAAATTAGACGGGCATGGTGGTGTGGGCCTGTAGTCCCAGCTACTCAGGAGTCTGAGGCAGGAGAATCACTTGAACCCAGAGGCAGAGGTTGCAGTGAGCCGAGATTGCGCTACTGCACCCTAGCCTGGGTAACAGAGGGAGACTCTGTCTCAAAAAAAAAAAAAAAAAAAAAAAAAAGGGCCGGGCGCGGTGGCTCAAGCCTGTAATTCCAGCACTTTGGGAGGCCGAGACGGGCGGATCATGAGGTCAGGAGATCGAGACCATCCTGGCGAACACGGTGAAACCCCGTCTCTAACTAAAAAAATACAAAAAACTAGCCGGGCGAGGTGGCGGGCGCCTGTAGTCCCAGCTACTCGGGAGGCTGAGGCGGAGAATGGCCTAAACCCGGGAGGCGGAGCTTGCAGTGAGCTGAGATCCGGCCACTGCACTCCAGCCTGGGCGACAGAGCGAGACTCCGTCTCAAAAAAAAAAAAAAAAAAAAAGAGAGAGAGAGATTTGAATACAAGAAATAATTGTTTATCTATTTTTCCTGTTCCCATAGTGCTGAAAAAGAAATAGTTAAAATATCAATATACATCAGTTATATGACCACTAGTCATGAGCAGGCTTCACCAGAAGCATAAACTTGATGAGGACAGAGACTGTGACTATTTTGTACACCATTATATCCTTAGCATTCAGCAGGACCTGGCTAATTTAAAATTTTAAAATGTTTGTTAAATGACTAAATGGACTGTCTCAGAACACAAAATTTACATCTGAAAAAAAATGTTACTAATTAAAAATGGTAAGGCCAGGTGCAGTGGCTCACGCCTATAATCCCAGCACTTCTGGGAGGCTGAGGTGGGTGGATCATGAGGTCAGGAGATCGAGACCATCCTGGCTAACATGGTGAAATCCCGTCTCTACTAAAAATACAAAAAAAGTAGCCAGGCATGGTGGCAGGCACCTGTAATCCCAGCTACTTGGGAGGCTGAGGCAGGAGAATGGCGGGAAACCAGGAGGCAGAACTTGCAGTGAGCTGAGATCTTGCCACCCCACTCCACTCCAGCCTGGGCAACAGAGTGAGAATCTGTTCCCCCCCCCCAAAAAAAGAAAAAATGGTAAAAGTAGGGCTGGCAGTGATGGAATGGCACATTAGAACATCTAGGAACTTTTCTCTTTATATTACAATATATTATTTTCTTTTTTTTGGTTTTTGAGACACGGTCCTCTAGCAATCCTCCTGCCTCAGCACCACCCCTGACAAATAGCAAAGACTACAGGCACATGCCACCAGGCCTGGCTAATTTTTACATTTGTTGTAGAGATAGGGGTCTCATTATGTTTCCCAGGCTAGTCTCAAACTTACGGCCTCAAGGAAGATCCTCTTGCTTCAGCCTTCCAAAGTGCTGGGATTACAAGTATGAGCCACCATGCCTGGCCTGATTTCCTTTTTATTGCCTATTTTTGTGTCTTGGAAGTCAGACAGCTTGAACTTACCTGTGTCTCCTAACAGTGGAGTAAGCCCACTCTCACCTGTGGGCTAAAGTTAAACTGCCATTAAAGACATCACATCAAGAGGTCAATTACAAATTTGTATTCCTGTAACATTTTGTTTGAAATTTTCATAGGCTTTTTTTTTTTTTGAGACAGAATATTGCTCTGTTGCCCACGCTGGAGTGCTGTGGCACAATCTCGACTCATGCAGTCTCTGCCTCCCAGGTGCAAACAATTCTCCTGCCTCAGCCTCCCCAGTAGCTGGGATTACAGGTGCACACCACCATGCCTGGCTAATTTTCGTATCTTTAGTAGAGATGGGGTTTCACCATGTTGGCCAGGCTGGTCTTGAACTTCTGACCTCAAGTTATCTGCCTGCCCCAGCCTCCCAAAGTGCTGGGATTATAGGTGTGAGCCACCACAGCCAGCCTTTTTAGGCTATTCTTTGACTCTGCTTCACAGTTCCACCTCCACCTCTTGCTCCTAGATTGTCAACTCCTAGAAGCTAGATTGTCAACTCCTAGAAGGCAGGCACCAACTTTACTAATCTTATTATCATTAACAGCTAAACATAATTTAACTCAAGATTATTCACTGAAAGAATACAATTTTCACTTTAAGTATTTCACCTTTGATGGGAAAGTGAGCGCCCAATAAATATAACAGTAAGAGAAACACTGCCATCTCCTGGGTAAAACGGGTTGTGCCTCCTTTAGCAAATCCTAGGAAAAGAAAGTATAGAATTTGCAGTAGGTAGATCAGGTTATGAACTAGAGAATCAGGTTATGCAGCTAGAGAATCAAAGCAAACTCGTCAAATTTTAGATTGCTGAAGACAAATTTTTTTTTTTTTTTGAGACAGGGTCTTGCTCTGTTGCCCAGGCTGGAGTGAAGTGCCTTGATTATGCCTCACTGCAGCCTTGACATCCTGGGCTCAACTGATCCTCCCACCCCTGCCTCCTGAGTAGCTGGGACTACAGGCACATGCCACCATGCCTAACTAATTTAAAAAAAATTTTAACTTTAAACAAATTTTTATTACACAAAGGTTGTCACATAATTGGATATTTCTCTACTTTGTATACAATTATTCTCATTCTCCACAGAAAGGCTGCTTAACTTCTCATCAGGTGGTGGCAAGCACTAAAATCCTGATTTTAACAGAATAGCAGTAAAAATGTCTCAGTGATTTAAGGTGAAAGCAGTACATTGGTACATGGCTCTTGTACCCAGTATCAGGAATGTACAAATGCTTTTTATTCAAAAATACAAAATAAAAGGCTAATACCAGGAGGCAAGGAAGCAACTTTCTGAGAAGTCAACTAAGAAATGAAGCCTTCCCAGTCCACACTGAAGTCTCTTGCCTTTGAGCTCAGTCTTCATTGACTAGATTACCCATTTGGAAGTTAATCACAGGCAGCCTTGTGACAGCTCATGTATTATGGAATCTATTTCACTCTTAAATTGCCTTAACTCTCCAACTAAATTGTAAGCTGATGAAGGGTAGGGACCTTGCCTGATTCAGCTTTGTACCATTCTCCTCCCCACCTCCTAACAAAAACCCGCTTGGTGTCCTGTCACATGTGATATTTTATTGCAGTGCATTACTTCTTACTTTATATCACTAGGAGATTAATTCATCACATTTCTATGCTGATGTGCTAAATGTAGAGAAAAAGTAAGTGTGTCTCATAATGTACCTAAATACAAGGACTATGTATTGTGAAAAAAGTAAATAAATAAATTATCTGGAGGCATGGACACTGACAGCAGTAAACCATTATATATTTTGTCAACTGAAACCAGTAACTGATGGTTATAGTGATTTTCAGCCAGCCTTTTTCTTCATTTTCTCCAACTGACTTATCTGAAGTTACTGGTGAGGAATACTGCCTGGGTTTCCTGTCACAGTTCATTAATAAAGGTAAAGCACTAGTCTAGGAATTAGAACATGCCACCTCCCATACCACCTCCCATTCCACCCATTGCAGCCGTTCCAGGGTCATTCTCTTCTTTAGGAATTTCTGTGACTACAACTTCTGTTGTAGTTAAGAGAGTGGCCACACCAGCAGCATCCAGTAAAGCAGTTCTCACAGCCTTTGTTGGGTCAATAATTCCTTTTTCCACCATATTCACAAAATCTCCAACCATAGCATATAACCAACTTCTGAGGAACTTTGCATAATTTTCTCAACTATCAAAGATCCTTCCTGCATTCTTAGCAATGGTCATTGCTGGAATTTTGAGTGTTCTTTTAATAATTTCTATACCAATTTTTTGATCTCTATTGGCTAGAGCCAATGAGTTCAAGGCTGGAATGCATTGAAGCAGGGCACAACCCCCTCCCAATACAATGCCTTCTTCAACAGCAGCTCTTGTAGCATTAAGGGCATCTGAACTCTCTTTCTTTTCATTCACTTCAACATCACTTGTCCCACCGACCTTCAGCACAGCTACTCCATCTGAAAGTTTTGCCAGCCGTTCATTCAGTTTTTCCTTTTCATATTCACTAGTTGTGACATCTAACTGCTCAATGGTTTCTTGAATACATTTTTTCTATTTGAGCTTTGTCACCTTTTCCTTTTAAGAGCATGGCATCGTCTTTAGTCACAATGACCTCTCCAACGTTTCCTAAGTCATGAAGCTGAACGTCTTCAAGATTTACAGTCAACTCCTCTTCTCCAAACACTGCACCACCAGTAGCAATAGCCATACCTTTAAGCTGGTTCTTTCTATTGTCACCAAACCCTGGAGTCTTGATTGCCACAACCTGAAGACCAACCTTTAGCTTAT
>NW_022294172.1:0-6957 GCF_002776525.5 Piliocolobus tephrosceles | reverse complement strand
TATAGTCCCAGCTACTCGGGAAGCTGAGGCAGGAGAATCACTTGAACCCGGGAGGCGGAGGTTGCGGTGAGCCAAGATTACACCATTGCACTCCAGCCTGGGCAGCAAGAGAGAAACTCAGTCTCAAAAGAAAAAAAGAAATGCCTTTGCATTCTTGCCAAAAGATCAATTGACCATATATGTGTGGGTCTGTGTCTGGACTCTGTTCCAGATCTATGGGTCTGTCCTTTTGCCAATACTACACTATCTTAATTACTCTAGTTTTGTAGTACTTCTTGAAATCAGGTACTGTGAGTTCTCTAACTTTGCTCTTCTTTCTCAAAATTGTTTTGACTATTCTAGTTCCTTTGCTTTATCATGTAAATTTTAAAGCCAGCTTGACAATTTCTACAAAAAATCTTTCTGGGATTTTGGTTAGGGTTGCATTGAATCTATTAATCAATTTGGGGTGAATCAACATTGTATTATCTATTACTGCATTATCAATTAGCCCAAATTTTAGCAGCCTACAACATCAAATATTTATTATCTCACAGATCCTGTGCGTCAGGAATCTGGGTGCAGCTTAGCTCAGTGCCTCTGTCTCAAGGTTTCTCACAAGGTTGCAAGCAATCAAGTTGTCAGCCAAAGCTGAGTTGAAGGCTCAACTGGGGGAGGTTCTGCTTCCAAACTCACTCATGTGGTTGTTGGCAAGATTCAGTTCTTTGCTGACTGTTGGCTGGAGGCCTCCCTCAGTTGCTTGACTTATGGGCCTCTCTGTAAAGCACCTCACTACATGGCAGCTAGCTTTCCTCAGAACAAGAGAGTGAAAGAGTGCTCAAGGCAAAAGCCATAGACTCTTTGCAACCTAATCGAGGAAGTGACATTTCATCATTTTTGCCTATTCTGTTCGTTACAACTGCATGACTAGGTCCAACCCACCCTTATGGGGAGAGGATTACACAAGGGCATGAATATCAGAAGGCAGGGATCACTGGGGACCATTCTAAAGGCTGCCTACGGCGGACATCTTAACAGTGAGTCTTCCACTTTAGGAGCACAATGTATCATTTATTTAGGTCTTCTCTGAGTTTTTCATTGATGTTTTGTAGTTTTCAGTGCACACACCTTGCACATATTTTATAGGAATTATGCCTAAAGATTTCATATTTCTGGTGCCACTGTAAATGGCACTGTTTTAAAATTTCAATTTCTAATTGTTTATTGCTAGTTTTGTATACAATTGATTTGCATATTGGCCTTATATCCTGTGACCTTGACTAGCCCACTTACTGCTTTGAGTAGCTTTTTTTGTAGACTCTCTGGGTTTTTCTACATAGACTGGTTGTTAATAGAAACGGTTTTATTTCTTCTTTTCTGATTTGCATACCCTTTGTTTCATTTTCTTATCTATTTTATTGACTAGGACTTCCAATACAATGATGAATATTGATCACTTTTTTTCTTTTTTGAGTCTCACCCTGTCGCCCAGGCTGGAGTTCAGTGGCGTGATTTCAGCTCACTGCAACCTCTGCCTCCCGGGTTCAAGTGATTCTCTTGCCTCAGCCTCCTGAGTAGCTGGGATTACAAGCACCTGCCACCACGACCGGCTAATTTTTGTATTTTTAGTAAAGACGGGGTTTTGCCATGTTGGCCAGGCTGGTCTTGAACTCCTTACCTCAGGTGATCTGCCGGCCTCAGATTCCCAAAGTTTTGGGATTACGGGCATGAGCCACCATGCCCGGCAATGATCACTATTCTTTCATCCCAGAGGTTCCACCTAGAATCATGTTTATCCTTCTGGGATATATTCTTTTTTTGTTTTTATTTTTTTTGAGTCAGAGTTTTGCTCTTGTTGCCCAGGCTGGAGTGCAATGGTGCGATCTCAGTGCACCGCAACCTCTGCCTCCCGGGTTCAAGTGATTCTCCTGCCTCAGCCTCCTGAGTAGCTGGGATTATAGGCATGTGCCATCACGCCCAGCTAATTATATATTTTTAGTAGAGATGGGGTTTCTCCATGTAGGTCAGGCTGGTCTCGAACTCCCGACCTCAGGTGATTCGCCCATCTCGGCCTCCCAAAGTGCTGGGCTTGAGCCACCACACCAGGCCTTTTTTTTTTTTTTTTTTTCTTTTTTTGAAACAGAGTTTTGCTCTTGTTGCCCAGGTTAGAGTGCAATGGTGCGATCTTGGCTCACTGCAACTTCTGCCTCCCAGGTTCAGGCGATTCTCCTGTCTCAGCCTCCCAAGTAGCTGGGATTACAAGTGAGTGCCACTATGCCTGGCTAATTTTTTTTGTAGTTTTAGTAGAGACGGGGTTTCACCATGTTGGCCAGTCTGGTCTCTAACTCCTGACCTCAGGTGATCCACCTGCCTTGGCCTCCCAAAGTGCTGGGATTACAGGTGTGAGCCACCATGCCTGGCCTGGATATATTCTTTAAAAGTTATTTTTATTTATTTATTTATTTATTTTGAGACGGAGTCTCGCTCTGTCGCCCAGGCTGGAGTGCAGTGGCGCGATCTCCGCTCACTGCAAGCTCCGCCTCCCAGGTTCGCACCATTTTCCTGCCTCAGCCTCCCGAGTAGCTGGGACCACAGGTGCCCGCCACCATGCCTGGCTAATTTTTTGTATTTTTAGTAGAGACGGGGTTTCACCGTGTTAGCCAGGATGGTCTCAATCTCCTGACCTCATGATCTGCCCACCTCGGCTTCCCAAAGTGCTGGGATTACAGGCGTGAGCCACTGTGCCCGGCCAAAAGTTATTTTAATGATGTCTGTTTATGGTTGAAAATATCTTTATTATACCCTCATTCATAAAAGTTTATTTGCTGGGTGTAAAATTCCAGGTTGACATTACTTCTCTTGCCACTTCAAAGGACCTATTTCATTGTCTTCCATCTACCATTATTGGAATGTCTTCTTGCTTGTCTTTGATATTCTGACATTTTATTACTATGTGTCTAAGCGTAAATTTATTTTTAATTATCCTGCTTGGAATTTCTTGGGTTTCTGCATCTGAAAATGGGTGTCTTTCACAATTTCCTTTCTTTTTTCTTTTTGAGACTGGGTCTCAGTCTGTCACCCAGGTTGGAGTGCAGTAGCACAGTCATAGCTCACTGCAGCCTCAACCTCCTTGGGCTCAGGTGATCCTCCCACCTCGGCCTCTGGAGTAGCTGGGACTACAGGCAGGTGCCACCATGCCCTGCTAATTTTTGTATTTTTGTAGACACAGGGTTTTGCCATGTTGCCCAGCTGGTCTTGATCTCCTAGACTCAAGCCATCTTCCTGCCTTGGCCTCCCAAAGTGCTGGAATTACAGGTGTGAGCCACTGTGCCCACCCGGCCCATAATTTCTGAAACATTCTCTCTTTAATATTACCTTTCCCTCTATTATCCTTCTTCCTTCCTTCTGGAACTCTAGTTGGTACATATATTCTGTAATTCTGTCTTTTTTGTCCTATATTGATAATTTATTTATGTCTATCTTCTAATTCTCTTTTCTCTTCAGTTCTATCTGCTGTTTATAACATCTTTTGAATTTCTAATTTAAATATTTTTTTTGGGTGGGGGACAGAGTCTTGCTCTGTCACCCAGTCTGCAGTGCAGTGGTGCACTCTTGGCTTACTGCAACCTCTGCCTCCCAGGCTCAAGCGATTCTCCTGCCTCAGCCTCCTAAGTAGCTGGGATTACAGGCGTGTACCACCACGCCTGTCTAAGTTTTTTGTACTTTTTAGTAGAGACAGGGTTTTACCATGTTGGCCAAGCTGGTCTCGAACTCCTGGCCTCCTGTGATCTGCCCGCTTTGGCCTCCCAAAGTTCTGAGATTACAGATGTCAGTTACTGCACCCAGCCCCTTTAATTCGTTACACACTATAAATGTTATTTTATACTCTATATATGAAAGTCTCGCTATAGGTTTTTGTGTGTGCCTTTTTCTGAAATTGATATTTCGGCTTATTCTCACTAATGATGGGGTATTTCCCCATGGGTTTAGTGATTTTTTTTTAATCCTGAATTTGTAACTTTATAGCAATTCTTTTAAGTCTGTAAAGTGCATTCCTCCAAAGAATTTTTTTGTTTGTTTGTTTTTCTGGTGGTTTTCTCCACCAAGGACCACTTTGAACTCTATTTTTGGCATAGTGTTTATTTGGGGCCACAGAAATTCAGGTTGAGGTCTGTCCGACGCTGGTGTGAGTTTGCTTGTGCTTGGCTATTCTCGGGGAGTTTACTTCCATCACTTCCATCAGCAGCATGGGCTCTTTCCAGTTGAACTTCTCTGTTTTTGTTTTGTTTTGTTTTGAGACAGTTGCAATTTGTCACCCAGGCTGGAGTGTAGTGGCATGAGCTCCACTCACTGCAAGTTCCACCTGCCAGCTTCAAGCCATTCTCTTGCCTCAGCCTCCCAAGTACCTGGGACCACAGGTGTGCGCCACCACACCCGGCCTAATTTTTGTATTTTTAGTAGAGACGAGGTTTCATCACGTTAGCCTGGCTGGTCTCACACTCCAGATCTCAAGTGATCATCCCGCCTTGCCCTCCCAAAGTGCTGGGATTATAGGCATGAGCCACCATGCCCGGCCCCAGTTGAACTTCTTGAGGATGTTGCTCTTTGGCTCTCCTGCCTTCCTGCAAGGATCTCCAGTCTGACCTCGTACAGTGCTTGGACTCTAGGCTTTATCTCCTGTACCCCACAGGAATGACTCATTAAAACCTGGGGCTAAAACCACAGGAATCAGCAGATAGCTCCAGAGTAAATATGGTCTGCATCTCTCATGGATTTGTGCTCTCCTATCATTTCTGGCCTCCCAGGAATGTCCATACTTTCTTGCCACTACCCTACATATTAAAATATTAAAACTTTTTCTGGCTGGGCACAGTGGCTCATGTCTGTAATCCCAGCACTTTGGTTGGCCGAGGCAGATGGATCACTTGAGGTCAGGAGTTTGAGACCAGCCTGGCCAACATGGTGAACCCTCGTCTCTACTAAAAATATAAAAGTTAGCCAGGCGTGATGGTGCATGCCTGTAATCCCAGCTACTTGGGAGGGTAAGGCCGGAGAATCACTTGAACCCCAGAACTGGAGGTTGCAGTGAGCCAAGATTGCGCCACTGTGCTCCAGCCTAGGCAACAGAGTGAGACTCTGTCTCAAAAACAAAACAAAACAAAAACTTTTTTTTTTTTTTTTTTTGGAATTTAATGTTCTGAACCAGAAGGAGTTTCTCTGAACATCTAGTCCAACAAGTTGTTGGAAACAGAAGTCCTGCTGTTAAGATATAAAGTGCATTCTTTTTCAGAAATTTTTCTATGCAGATATATAATCTGTATACTAAGAAAGCACCATGCATACTACTTTATAACCTATCATTGTGTCCTTTAGCAATATATTTTGAACATCTTTTTACATTAATAAATATGTCACTGCTGTTGTGGGTGGGGTTGCCCAGGAAACAGACTCTGAGACAGATTTGTGAGCACAAAATTTATTAGGTCGTGCTCTTGAGGTCGACACCTACCGGGGAAGGGAATCAAGTAGGATTAGGCAGAGGGGAAGCTGGGAGGGCGCTGCAGAGCTGTCTGGAATTGAAGAAAGAAGGCTGGGCCTTTATACTCCTGCTGGGATGCTCCCGGGAAGGGATTCGGGGTTACGTTGAGCAAGACAGCGGACTACAGCTGAGTGCAGTTCCTAGAGGTAGCTCACAGAGGAAACAGCCCACAGCACTCCAAGTATCTGGCAGCCTTGAAGGGAGACCTGGGCAGCACATCACAGAATCCACCATGGTTAGGGACGCTTTGGGCTCCAAATAACAGAAAATACGACTGACCCCCTTTCCTAACAAATACTTAATTTTTCTCATTTAACATAAAGTGTGCAGTAGATGATTCTTGGCATCGACATCTGTCCCTGTCATTAGGAAAGCAAAAATCCTTCTCAAAAGCCCCCAGTAGACTTCTCTATACATCTCAATACTAGAACTGGACCACATGATCACTCCTAGCTGTAAGAGAAGCTGGGAAAGTGGGATCAGGATTGTCCTAATTTTGTGCCTTGAGCACTGAACATTGCTGCCCTGAGCAATATCTGGGTGCCGTTAGCATAGAAGAGAGGAAAGGATATTAGACCTGCAATGAACAGAGTCTGCCATAAGATAGACCTCTACCAAATTTTTTTGAATAATTGAATACAGATGTAAGTTACTAAAACAGTCCCCATATTGCTGGATGTATTAGTCTGTTCTCATGCTGCTGATAGAGACATATCCAAGACTGGGTACTTTATAAAGAAAAAGAGGTTTAGTGGACTCACAGTTCTACATGGCTGGGGAGGCCTCACAATCATGGTGGAAGGCGAAAGGCACGTCTTACGAGAGGGGAGAGAATGAGAAGCGAAAGGGGAAACCCCTTATAAAATCATCAGCTCTACAGGAGGCTGAGGCAGGAGAATCGCTTGAACCAGGGAGGCGGAGGTTGCAGTGAGCTGAGATTGCACCACTGCACTCCAGGCTGGCGACAGAGTGAGACTCCATCTCAAAAACAAACAAACAAACAAATTATCAGATCTTGTGAGACTTACTCACTACCACGAGAACAGTGTGAGGGAAACCGCCCCCATGATTCAATTATCTCCCATCAGGTCCCTCCCACGACACGTGGGAATTATGGGAGCTACAACTGAAGATGAGATTTGAGTGGGGAAATAGCCAAACCATATCATTCCACCCCGGCCCCTCCCAAATCTCATGTCCTCACATTTCAAAACCAATCATGCCTTTCCAACAGTCCCCCAAGGGACTCAAAATGCCACAGTCCCATTTCAGCATTAACTCGAAAGGCCACAGTCCCAAAGTTTCATCTGAGACAAGGCAAGTCCCTCCCACCTATGAGCCTGTAAAATCAAAAGCAAGTTAATTACTTCCTGGATACAATGGGGGTACAGTCATTGGGTAAATACAGCCATTCCAAATGGGAGAAGTTGGCCAAAACA
>NW_022294170.1:0-1393 GCF_002776525.5 Piliocolobus tephrosceles | reverse complement strand
ACCCAATCCCACAAAGACAAAGAGAAAAGAATAAGAAAATGTGAACAAAGCATATTTTAGTGGAGACGGAGTCTTGTCATGTTGGCCAGGCTGGTCTTGAACTCCTGGCCTCAAGGGAGCTGCCTGCCTTAGCCTCCCGAAGTGCTGGGATTATAGGCATGAGCCATGGCCAACAGTCGATTCTTAAAATAAATTGCACTTGGTTGTGGTGTATAATCCTCTTTTTTTTTTTTTTTTTTTTTTTTTTTTGAGACGGAGTCTCGCTCTGTCGCCGGGGCTGGAGTGCAGTGGCCAGATCTCAGCTCACTGCAAGCTCCGACTCCCGGGTTTACGCCATTCTCCTGCCTCAGCCTCCCGAGTAGCTGGGACTACAGGCGCCCGACACCTCGCCCGGCTACTTTTTGTATTTTTAGTAGAGACCGGGTTTCACCGTGTTAGCCAGGATGGTCTCGATCTCCTGACCTCGTGATCCACCCGTCTCAGCCTCCCAAAGTGCTGGGATTACAGGCTTGAGCCACCGCGCCCGGCCTTATTTTATTTTATTTTTTTTTGAGAGAGAGTCTCGCTCTGTCGCGCAGGCTGGAGTGCAGTTGCGAGATCTTGGCTCACTGCAAGCTCCGCCTCCTGGATTCACGCCATTCTCCTGCCTCAGCCTCCTAAGTAGCTGGGGCTGCAGGCACCGCCACCACGCCTGGCTACTTTTTGTATGATTTTCAGTAGAGCTGGGGTTGCACCGTATTAGCCAGGATGGTCTCCGTCTCCTGATCTCCCGATCCACCCGCCTCGGCCTCCCAAAGTGCTGGAATTACAGGCATGAGCCACTGCGCCCGGCCTTTATTTTTAATTTTAGTAATTTAAGTGTTCTTCCTGTTTTCTTTGGTCAGTATAGCAAAAGGCAAGTCAAGTTTCTTGATCTTTTCAAATAATCAACTTTTAGTTTTGTTGATTTCTCTACTGTTTTGTTATTCTCTATTTCACTTTGTTCTAATATTATTTTATTTTTCCTGCTTGCTATGGATTTAGTTAGTTCTTCTTTTCCTAGGTTCTGAATTTAGAGTGTTGCCTATCTATTTTATTCATTCCTTTTTAAGGTAAGAGTTTACATCCATAAATTTTTATCTGAGCTTATACTTAGCTTTTGCTGCATCCCTTATTGTATTTTCATTTTGGTTCTTCTCAAAGTATTTTTCGATTTCCTTTGCGATTTCTTCTTGGACCCATTGGTTGTGTAGAGGTATGGTATTTAATTCTCACATATTTGTGAAGTTTTTTCACTTATTGATTTTTAGGTTTGTCCCACAGTGGTTGGAGAAAGTACTTTGTATGATTTTAATATTGTAAAATTTTCTGATACTTATTGTGTGGCCTAACATGGACTATTCTGGAGACTGTT
>NW_022294169.1:0-9288 GCF_002776525.5 Piliocolobus tephrosceles | reverse complement strand
ATATACACCATGGAATACTATGCAGCCATAAAAAAGGATGAGTTTGCGTCCTTTGTAGGGACATGGATGCAGCTGGAAACCATCATTCTTAGCAAACTATCACAAGAAGAGAAAACCAAACACCGCATGTTCTCACTCATAGGTGGGAACTGAACAATGAGCTCACTTGGACTCAGGAAGGGGAACATCACACACTGGGGCCTATCATGGGGAGGGGGGAGAGGGGGAGGGATTGCATTGGGGAGTTATACCTGATATAAATGATGAATTGATGGGTGTGACGAGTTGATGGGTGCAGCACACCAACATGGCACATGTATACATATGTAACAAACCTGCACGTTATGCACATGTACCCTAGAACTTAAAGTATAATAATAAAAAAAAAAAGAAAAGAGAGGCTTATCTGAGTGAGAGGATTTAAGACGACACAGAGCAGTTTCACAGAAAGTTTCCTTCTGGGTTTTACCTAAGGATATTTGTTTCTCCATATTCTAAGGATCGTTCACAAATGTCCTTCCTCAGATTCCACAAAAACAGTGATTTCAAGCTCCTCAATCGAAAGAATGGTTTAACTCTAGGAGACGAATACACACATTGCAAAGCAGTTGCTCAGGATGTTTCTCTGCAGGTTTCATTGGAAGACGTTTCCTCGCTCACCACAAGCCTCCGGGCGTCACTAATATCCCTTCACAGATTCATCAAAGACAGAGTTTCAAAACTGAGAACATAGAGTAAGCATTAACTCTGCAAAGTGAATGCACCTCTCAGAGAGCAGATTATTGGAACGCTTCTTCCTCGATTTTATTTCAGTATATTTCACTATTTGCCATAGTCCTCAATGAGTTCCGAAATATCACATTTTCGGTTTCACAGGAACAGTGTTCAAACACTGCCTTTTGAGAAAAGAGGTATAACTCCCTGAGTGGAATGCTTACATCACAAAGTAGTTTCTCAGAATTCTTCTATCCAGTTTTTACCTGAAGATATCTCCTCTTTCACCATAGGCCTGAATGTGCTCCCGAATGTCCCTTCACTGATCCGTACATGACTGAGTTTCCAAACAGTGTAATATAAGAAAACTTTTAACTATGCAAGACAAATAAATATACCTAACACAAAGCAGTTTCACAGAAATCTTCTTTCCACATTTTGTCTGAGATATTTCCTTTTTCACCATAGCCCTCCCTATACTCCTGAATGTCTTTTGGTAGTTCTTTCCCCAAAAGATATTCTGGAATCCTCTTGGAGAGGAAAGGCATATTTCTGAGAGTGGAATGCACAAGTCACAAAGCAGCTTCTCAGAAACCTTCTCTCCAGTTTCTATCTGAAGATATTTCCTTTCTCACCGTAAGCCTCAAAGCTCCCCAGAATAACCCTTCGCAGATTAAACAAAAACAGTGTTATGATACAGCTCAATAAAAAGAGAAGCTTACTGTTTGAGGGGAATTCACGTGACACAAAGCAGGCTTACAGAAAGATTCCTTGTGGTTTCTATTTGAGGTTATTTCTTTTCAGGATATTCCAAAGAGCGTTTCCAAATGTCCTTTCTCGGATTCCACAGAAACAGTGATTTCAAACTGCTCAATCCAAAGAATGATTTAACTCTATGAGATGAACACAAACATCCCAAAAGAGTTGCACAGAGAAACGTTCTGAGCAACTGCTTTGCGATGTGTGTATTCGTCTCCTAGAGGTAAACCATTCTTTGGATTCAGCTTGAAATCACTGTTTTTGTGGAATCTGAGGAAGGACATTTGGGAACGATCCTTAGGATATGGAGAACTATCCTCAGGTAAAATCGAGAAGGAAGCTTTCTCTGAAACTGCTCTGTTTCGTCTTAATTCCTCTCACTCAGATAAGCCTCTCTTTTCATTGAGCAGTTTTCTAGCCCTGTGTTTGTTTAGCATGTGATGGGATATTCAGGAGCACTTTGAAGCTAACAGTGAAAAAGGAAATATGTTCAGCCCGAAACTGGAGAGAAGCTTTCCGAGGAGCTGCTTTGTGGTGTGTGCATTCCACTTACAGTGTTTTACCTCTCTTCTCATACAGTGTAGGGAAAACCCTTTTGGAGAATCAGCTACCAAATGATATTCGGGAGCATGCAGATGCCGATGTTGTAAAGGGAAATAGCCACAGACAAAAACTGGAAAGAAGCTTTCTAGGAAATGACTCTGTGATATGTGTAATCATCTCACATAGATAAAGCTTTCTTTACACTAAGCAGCTTGCAAATTGTCATGGAAGGAACCACGAAGTTTCTTCTCATAAAGCACAGTTTGACCACTGTTCCTCTAAAACCAAAACATTGATTTTCGGAGCACATTGAAGGCTATGGCAAAGAGTCAAATGTCACCCAATAAAAAACAGAAAGAAACACTCGAAGAAATAGCTCTCTCACATGTCCATTCTTTTCACAGGGTTAAAGCTTTCTCTACATTTCCCAGTTTGAAAGTCGGTCTTTGAGGATTCTGCGAAGGGATACTAAGTGGCAACCTGAGGCCTGTGTGAGGCAAGGAAATGTCTTTCATGGAAAATCAGAGATAATCATTCTGTGCAACTCCTTCGTGATATTTGTATTCATCTCATAGAGCTAAATCTTTCTTTGGATTGAGCAGTTTGAAATCACTGTTTCTGTGGAATCTGAGAAAAGACATTTGGAAACACTCTTTGGAATATGCTGAAAAACAAAAAACCTCAGAGAGAAACCAGAAGGAAGCTTTCTTGAAACTCCTCTGTGTCATGTGAAATCCGCTCACACAGTTAAACTTCTCTTTTCATTGAGCTGTATCATAACACTGTTTTTGTTTAGTCTACGAAGGGTATTGTGGAGGGCTTTGAGGCTTACGATGAAAAAGGAATCGACTTCAGATAGAAACTGGAGAGAATGTTTCTGAGGAACTGCTTTGTGATGTGGGCATTCCACTCACAGAAATATACCTTTCTTCTACTAGAGGATTCCGGAATGCCTTTCAGAGGAAAAGCTACGAAGAGATATTCGGGAGAATAGTGACGTTTATGGTGAAAAAGGAAGTATCTTCAGACAAAAACTGTAAAGAATATTTCTGTGAAACTGTTTTGTGTTAGATATATTTATTCATCTCACATAGTTAAAACTGTCATTATATTACGCAGTTTGGAAACTCCGCCGTACACAGATCTGCGAAGGGACATTCGGGAGAACATTCAGGCCTATGGTGAAAGAGGAGATATCTTCAGATAAAAACTGGATAGAAGCTTTCTGAGAAACTACTTTGTGATGTATGCATTCCACTCAGGGAGTTATACCTCTTTTCTCACAAGGCAGTGCTTGAACACTGTTCCTGTGAAACCGAAAAAGTGATATTTCGGAATGCATTGAGGACTATGGCGAATAGTGAAAAATACTGAAATTAAATAGAGGAAGAAGCGTTCCAAGAATCTGCTCTCAGACATGTGCATCCACTTCACAGAGTTAATGCTTACTCTATGTTGCCCAGTTTCGAAACTCTGTCTTTGATGAATCTGTGAAGGGATATTTAGTGATGCCCCAAGGCTTGTGGTGAACAAGGAAACGCCTTCCAATGAAACCTGCAGAGAAGCCTTCTGAGCAACTGTTTTGTGATGTGTATATTCGTCTGATAGAGGTAAACCATTCTTTTGATTGAGCATCTTGAAATCACTGTTTTTGTGGAATCTGAGCAAGGACATTTGGGAATGATCCCTAGAATATGGAGAAAGAAATATACTTAGGTAAAATCCAGAGGGAAGCTTTCTGTGAAACTGATCTGTGTCGTCTTAATTACTCTCACTCAGATAAGTCTCATTTTCATTGAGCAGTTTTCTAGCCCTGTGTATGTTTAACGTGTGATGGGATATTCAGGACCACTTTGAGGCTAATGGTGAAAAAGGAAATATGTTCAGACCGAAGCTGAAGAGAAGCTTTCTGAGGAACTGCTTCATGACGTGTGCATTCCACTCACAGTGTTATACCTCTCTTCTCATACAGCGTCATTGAAACCCTTTTGGAGAAACAGGTACCCAGTGATATTCGGGAGCATGTTGATGCCGATGGTGAAAAGGGAAACAGCCTCAGACAAAAACTGGAAAGAAGCTTTCCAGGAAACCACTCTGTGATATGTGTAATCATCTCACATAGGTAAAGCCTTCTTTACGTTACGCAGCTTGGAACTGCCCTGGACGGGGGACCTTCGGGAGCACATTCTGGACTATGGTGAAAAAGGAAATATCTTCAGATAAAAACTGTAAAGAAGCTTTCTGTGAATCTGCTTTTTACTATATTTATTCATCTCACACAGATGAAGCTTTCTTTACGCTACACAGCCTGGAAACTTCCTCGTGGATGTATCCACTAAGGGATATTTGGAATCACATTTGGGCCTATGGTGAAAGAGAAAATATAGTCAGATAAATACTGGAGAGAAGATTTCTGAGAAACTGCTTGGTGATGCGTGCATTCCACTCAGGAAGTCATAACTCTCTTCTCATAAGGCACCGTATGAGCACTGTCCTTGTAAAACCAAAAGAGTGATATTCAGAGCACAATGAAGACTATGGAAAAAAGTGAAATGTCTTCCAATAAGAAACAGAAAGAAGTACTCGAAGAAACTGCTCTCTGACATGTGCTTTCTTTTGAAAGGGTTAAATCTTACTGTACATTTCCCGGTTTGAAAGTCGGTCTTTGAGGGGTCTGTGAAGGGATAGTAAGTGGCGACCGGAGGCCTGTGTGAACCTAGGAAATGTCTTCCATCGAAAATCGGGGAGTAGCATTCTGCGCAACTCTTCTGTGATGTTTGTATTCATCTCATAGCGTTAAATCATTGTTTGGATTGAGCAGTTTGAAATCACTGTTTCTGTGGAATCTGAGAAAGGACATTTGGAAACGCTCTTTAGAATCTGCTCTGTGTTACATGAATTCCGCTCACACAGTTAAGCTTCTCTTTTCATTGAGCTATATCATAACACTGTTTTTGTTTACTCTGTGAAAGTATACTCTGGTGGGCTTTGAGGCTTACTGTGTTAAAGGAAACGTCTTCAGATACAACCTGGAGGGAAAACTTCTGAGGAACTGCTTTGTGACGTGTGCATTCCACTCACAGAAATATACCTTTCTTCTCCTGGAAAATTCCGGAATCCCTTTTGGAGAAAAAGCTACCAAGAGATAATTGGGAGTATAGCGACTCCTATGGTGAAAAAGGATATATCCTCACACAAAAACTGGAAAGCAGATTTCTCTGAAACTGCTTTGTGTTAGACACAGTTTTTCCTCTTGCTTAGTTAAAACTTTAATTATATTAAGCAGTTTGGAAATCCATCATGCACAGTTCCTTGAAGGGACATTTGGGAGCACATTCAGGCCTACAGTGAAAGAGGAGATATCTTCAGATAAAAACTGGATAGAAGCATTCTGAGAAACTACTTTGTGATGGATGCATTCCACACAGGGAGTTATACATTGCTTCTCAAAATGCAGTGTTTGAACACTGTTCCTGTGAAACCAAAAAAGTGATATTTCGGAACGCA
This sequence comes from Piliocolobus tephrosceles, assembly GCF_002776525.5. Lineage (NCBI taxonomy): Eukaryota > Metazoa > Chordata > Mammalia > Primates > Cercopithecidae > Piliocolobus > Piliocolobus tephrosceles. The sequence continues at coordinate 3,765 of NW_022294169.1, read as the reverse complement.
TTGAGGTCTATGGTGAAGAGTGAAGTATACTGAAATAAAATCAACGAAGAAGCATTCCAAGAATCTGCTCTCTGATATGTGAATTCACTCCAGAGTGTTAATGCTTACTCCATGTTTCCCAGTTTTGAATCTCCGTCTTTGAAGAATCTGTGAAGGGATATTTAGTGATGCCTGGAAGCTTGTGGTGAGCGAGGAAACGTCTTTCGATGAAACCTGCAGAGAAACGTTCTGAGCAACTGCTTCACCTTGTGTGTATTCATCTCATAGAGTTAACCCATTCTTTGGATTGAGCAGCTTGAATTCACTGTTTTTGTGGAATCTGAGGAAGGACATTTGGGAACAATCCTTAGAATATGGAGAAAGAAATATCCACAGGTGAATTCCAGAAGGAAGCTTTCTGTGAAACTGCTCTGTGTCGTCTTAATTCGTCTGACTCAGATAAATCTCTCTTTTCATTGAGCAGTTTTCCAGCTATGTGTATGTTTAGTGTGTGATGGGATATTCGGGAGTACTTTGATGCTAACGGTGAAAAAGGAAATATGTTCAGACTGAAACTGTATAGAAGGTTTCTGAGGAACTTCTTTGTGACTTGTGCATTCCAGACACCGTGTTATACCTCTCTTCTCATACAGCATCGGGGAAACCCTTTTGGAGAAACAGGTACCAAGTGATATTCGGGAGCATGTTCATGCCGATGTTGAAAAGGGAAATAGCCTCAGACAAAAACTGGAAGGAAAGTTTCTAGGAAACCACTCTCTGATATCTGTAATCATCTCACATAGATAAAGCTTTCTTAACATTACGCAGCTTGGAAACTGTCATGGTCGGATTCACGAAGGGACCTTCGCGAGCGCATTCTGGTCTATGGTGAGAAAAGAACTATCTTCACATGAAAATTGAAAAGAAGCTTTCTGTGAATCTGATTTTTGCTATGTTTATTTATCTCACATAGATGAAGCTTTCTGTACATTACACAGCTTGGAAACTCCCTCGTGGATTGATCTGAGAAGGGATATTTGGGATCATATTCGGACCTGTGGTGAAATAGGAAATAAAGTCAGATAAAAACTGGAGAGAAGGTTTCTGAGAAACTTCTTGGTGATGTGTGCATTCCACTCAGGGACTTATAACTTTCTGCTCATAAGGCCCAGTTTGAACACTGTTCCTGTAAAACCAAAAGAGTGATATTCAGAGCACATTGAAGACTAGGGCAAATAGTGAAATGTCGTCCAACCAAAAACAGAAGGAAGCACTCGAAGAAACTAGTTCTGACATCTGCATTTTTTTTCACAGGGTTAAAACTTACTCTACTTTTCCCTGTTTGAAAGTCGGTCTTTGGGGGTTTTGCAAAGGGATAGTATGTGGCTACTGGAGGCCTGCGTGAGACAAGGAAATGTCTTCCATCAAAAATCAGAGAGAAGCTTGCTATGCAACTCTTTTGTGATGTTTGTATTCATCTCATAGCGTTAAATCATTCTTCGAATTGAGCAGTTTAAAATTACTGTTTCTGTGGAATCTGAGAAAGGACATTTGGAAACGTTGTTTAGAATATCCTGAAAAAGAAATAACCTCAGAGAGAAACCAGAAGGAAGCTTTCTGTGAAACTGCTCTGTTTCACGTGAATTCTGCACACAGTTAAGCTTCTCTTTTCATTGAGCTGTATCATAACACTGTGTTTGTTTAGTCTGCGAAGGGATACTCCGGAGGACTTTGAGGCTTATGGTGAGAAAGGAAATGTCTTCAGATAGAAACTGGAGAGAAGCTTTCTGAGGAGCTGCTTTGTGACGTGCGCATTCCACTCACAGAAATATACCTTTCTTTTCCTAGAGGATTCCGGAATCCCTTTTGGAGAAGAAGCTGCCAAGAGATATTCAGGAGTATAGCGACGACTATGGTTAAAAAGGAAATAACCTCAGAAAAACACTGGAAAGAAGATTTGTGTGAAACTGCTTTGTGTTAGATATATTTATTTGTCTCACATAGTTGCAATTTTAATTGTATTATGCAGTTTGGAATCTCGGTCATGCACAGATCCGCAAAGGGACCTTTGGGAGCACATTCAGGCCTACGGTGAAAGAGGAGATATCTTCCGATAAAACCAGCATAGAAGATTTCTGAGAAACAACTTTGTGATGTATACGTTTCACTCAGGGTGTTTTACCTCCTTTCTCACAAGCAGTGTTTGAACACTGTTCTTGTGAAACCAAAAAAGTGATATTTCATAACGCTTTGAGGTCTATGGCAAATAGTGAAATATACTGAAGTAAAATCGAGGAAGAAAAGTTCCAAGAATCTGCTCTCTGATATGTGCCTTCACTTCACAGAGTTAATGCTTACTCTATGTTGCCCAGTTTCGAAACTCCGTCTTTGAAGGATCTGGGAAGGGATATTTAGTTACGCTCAGTGGCTTGTGGTGTGTGAGGAAACGTATTCCGATGAAAATTGCAGTGAGTGTTTCTGAGGAACTGCTTTCAATGTGTGTATTTGACTCAAGGAGTTAAACCATTTTTTCGATTGAGCAGCTTGTAATCACTGTTTTTGTGTAATCTGCGAAAGGACATTTGTGAACAATCCTTAGAATGTGGAGAAAGAAATATCCTCAGGTAAAATCCAGAAGGAAGCTTTCTGTGAAACTGCTTTATGTCGTCTTAATTCCTCTCATTCAGTTCAGCCTCTCTTTGAATTGATGAGTTTTCTAACCCTGTGTATGTTTAGCGTTTGATGGCATATTCGACAGCACTTTGAAGCTTACAGTGAAATAAGAAATATGTTCAGAAGGAAACTGGAGAGAAGCTTTCCGAGGAACTGCTTTATGACATGTGCATTTCACTCACAGTGTTATACCTCCCTTCTCATAGAGCGTCGGTAAAACCCTTTTGGAGGAACAGGTACCAAGTAATATTCGAGAGCATGTTGATGCCAATGGCGAAAAGGGAAATAGCCTCAGATAAAAATTGGAAAGAAGCTTTCTAGGAAACTATTTTGTGATATGAGTATTTATCTCACATAGATAAAGCTTTCTTTACATTATACATTACGCAGCTTGGAGACTGTCATGGATGGATCCACGAAGGGACCATTGAGAGCACATTCAGGACTATTGTGAAAATGGAAATATCTTCAGAAAAAAACTGCAGATTCTGGAAATTAGCCCTTTGTCAGATGAGTAGATTGCAAAAATTTTCTCCCATTCTGTAGGTTGCCTGTTCACTCTGATGGTAGTTTCTTTTGCTGTGCAGAAGCTCTTTAGTTTAATTAGATCCCATTTGTCAATTTTGGCTTTTGCTGCCATTGCTTTTGGTGTTTTAGACATGAAGTCCTTGCCCATGCCTATGTCCTAAATGGTACTACCTAGATTTTCTTCTAGGGTTTTTATGGTATTAGGTCTAACATTTAAGTCTCTAATCAATCTTGAATTAATCTTCATATAAGGAGTAAGGAAAGGATCCAGTTTCAGCTTTCTACTTATGGCTAGCCAATTTTCCCAGCACCATAAAGATCAGATGGTTGTAGATGTGTGGTATTATTTCTGAGGACTCTGTTCTGTTCCATTGGTCTATATCTCTGTTTTGGTACCAGTACCATGCTGTTTTGGTTACTGTATCCTTGTAGTATAGTTTGAAATCAGGTAGCGTGACGCCTCTAGCTTTGTCCTTTTGACTAAGGATTGTCTTGGCAATGCGGGCTCTTTTTTGGTTCCATATGAACTTTAAAGCCGTTTTTTCCAATTCTGTGAAGAAACTCATTGGTAGCTTGATGGGGATG